>NC_065511.1:96776-98622 GCF_006386435.1 Epinephelus moara
TTATTCATACTTCAAAAACAGCATCAATAAGTGATTAACATAGGGGGGGATCAAAATAAAATAAATAAATAAAATAAGAATCAACCAGCCACCCTCCTCCCCTGACAAGTCCCTTCATAAGTAAAGAACAGTCCCTAAAGTGCGGTGAGGTTTGTGGACCGTTAACGGCTCGTTTCTCCTCTGACACATCACATACCTGTGTTCGGCTGGCTCAGCCGTTCAGGTACTTCTGGGCAGTCCACACGCCAAGAAGAGGACATTATTGGAGCCGACTTCTCCTCGCCGGTAAGCCGATGGCCGCCGTATTTGACAGGAATACATTACTGTCTGTGACCCCCGTTCAACCCACAATCGGTGGGATTCGCCTTTCGTTTCTGGTGCTGGTTGAAATCTGTACTCACACAGCGTGCTGAATGATTTAAGCCTATTTTGCTCGCTCAAAATGATTTTTAGTCGCAAATGCGAGTGCGGTGACGGGCAGATCGCCACACTGCTGACATTTTAATCCGTCCGTCAAGTCACGCCGTTTGATTGCGTTATCAAAACTGCGCCGCTATTATTCGGCCTTGCTTTTAACTTATTCCACCGAATACCGAATGTGTGTTTTTGCAATATTCAGCCGAATATATTCGGTCACCGAATATTCGGTGCATCCCTAGTTTAGAGGCCTAAAGTGGTTGGCAGTTACTATTAGAGTGTTACTTATTTTGTATTCCAAAGAGTTGTTTGCTCTTTGTGTTGCCATTACTCTGAAATGTTTGTGTATTGTCTCCAAGTGACTTTTATGGAGCACATTTTTCTCTTAATTGTTTACATTATGGCAATAAATGCAAAATCTATTTTGCCAAAACAATGTTTTGTTATTGTTAATTGTAACTGACCTAGATATGCAGTAGTTCATGTTGTTAAAATAATCTTATTAATCTTTATAGTAATATTCACTTGTAATTAGGGACCTCGGCTGAAAGGGCGAGGACCCTATTGTTCTTGTAGCGTTTATTATTATTATTATTATTATTCTTTGTTTCATCCGCCGCCACTTTAAACTGGAATTTGACCCCCTGAACATGCTCCAAAACTCACCAAAATTGGCACGCATGTCAGGACTGGCGAAAAATTTTAGAAAATGAAAAAATTAATCCGAAAAGTGCCAAAATGGCTCTCTAGCGCCACCTAGCAGTCTAGGCACACTAAAATGGCCGCTGTGGCTTGTAGGAATGACCTAGAAAGATCAAACCAAAACAGCCGTGTTCGTCTCATGGAGACCTACAAATCACGTACTCGCACCTCTGGCCTAAATCCAACAGGAAGTGAGCTATTTTCTTTCAAAGTAAGATTTTGCCTCAAAAATGCTCTTTTTAAGAAATTCCTTAAAAAATCAACTAGTCCTACACCGTTTATCGTATCGGCTTCAAACTCGCACACATTATTGTTCTACGTGTCCTTATCAATTATTGCTCGTAACTTTTTCAATCCTCGAATGGTTTGGATGTAATGGCGTGTTACAGGTGATGTCCTCCAAAACCTCCTGACGATTTGTTGTGCCACCTAGACACACTAAAATGCCCAGTGCGACAGGTAGGAACCACTTAGAAAGACCAAACCAAAACTGTCTCGTTCGTCTCATAAAGACCTACAAATGTCGCGCTGCAACCCCTGACCTAACTCCAACAGGAAGTGCGCTGTCGTTCTTTGAATGTAAGATGACGTTTTTGACAAATTCTGTCGCTCAAAAATTATTTGCTCCTACACCGTTTATCATAACTGCTTCAAACTTGCACAAATTACAGCTCTACCCCTGCTGAACATTACTTGTGAAGGACTTTGTCATAACTTGAACGGTTTG
>NC_065511.1:99295-127068 GCF_006386435.1 Epinephelus moara
TCCCCCCTCTCTCTCTCTCTCTCTCTCTCTCTCTCTCCCCCCCCTCTCCTCTTTCTCCCTTCTCTCCCTCTCTGCATGTCACTAACTCAGCCTTCTATGTATGTCTGTCTGTCTGTGTGTGTCATACTTCTACTGTTATTGTACACAAATGATTATTGTCACATATGTATACTATCAGATATTAATTCAACATATTGTACCACAATTGCCTGAATTATAATTATAATATTATTACTTTCATTAATGTTGTTGTAAGCTACTGTCATTATCGTCTGTCCTGCATCTGTCTCTGTCTCCCTTTCTGTATCATTGGGTCCTGAGGACAGAGGGATGTTGTATGCTGTAAAGCCCTGTGAGGCAAATTGTGATTTGTGATATTGATTGAGTGATTGATTGATTGATTGTGAGCTGGGGGACGACGGCGAGGGGCCGAGGTCCCGCCCAACGCTGCTTCGCAGCTTTAATGATATTTGGGGTTGGAGAGGTGATGCCATGGCGCCGCCATGTGGATGCAGTGTATATGCGTTAGATGTCGCCCACGGTCGCTCAAGTAGGTGATCAGAGGAGTTGAATGTCTGCTCAGGAGTTTTCAAAATTAGAGGGAACGTTGTCTGTCAGTCAAATTTAAGTGTTAAGAACTTTGTCATATGCAAAACGATTTCACACTTTGTCAAATATAAAAACACCTCTGCATTAGTCATAAAGCGTTTGCAGTTGTGGTCTCATGAGTTATGGACAGATTTTGTAAAATTATGATTTGTTTTCTTCCTTGTCTGTTAGGAAGGAGAGTCTAAGATTGAATACAGAGCCTGGAATCCATTCCGCTCCAAGCTGGCAGCTGCCATCCTGGGAGGAGTAGACCAGATCCACATCAAGCCTGGAGCAAAGGTCATGTACCTGGGAGCTGCGTCTGGAACCACAGTGTCCCACGTCTCTGACATTGTTGGACCGGTGAGTGCCACGTGCTCCTAGTGGATCTCAAAGGTACTGAATTGTCTTTTTAATACATTCCAGTGCAACACATCCACAAATCATCTTATTCACCTTTATAGCCTTTTCTCACCAATCTCAGGAACTTGAAACTATAATAATTTTACAATATTAGTCTATTTCTTTTAAATGAGTTAAGCTCAGAATGGCCCAACAACATGGTTCTAATATCTCCAGAACACAGACAGTATCCTCTATCCATTCATAGACAGATATGTGCTGAAAAAATACGCAGTATACAGGAAAATAAATTCAACTTCATTCAAATTTTTCAATCTTAAACTGCCCAAGTACTTGTATTGACATGCCAGTAACTTAACATGTCCTGAAAATAACAATATGAGACAAGTGCAAATAAGACATGTAGTAATGCCATAAACCTGTAAATACAGGCAGTAGCCTCTTTCACACTGCCTGTTCAAGGTGGGAATATCGCAGCAATATGCCCCCTCTCCATGCTGTATATAAGGTACAGTTGCAGAATGGGGGCCATTAAAGCTGCCACGGAAGGTAGTAACAGTGCCAAAACAATGTTTGTATAAACAGGACATCCAGCAGGACAGGACCATAGGCAGGATGGGTGTGAAGATTTAAAATGTAGCTGTCAGCAGCTAACTCTAAAAAGACCGACAGCCACATACTGGGGAAAACAGAAGCTCCTTACCTTATTGTGTTCCTTACCTTATACTGGTAAACCAGAATCTCCTTACCCTCCGAGCAGAGGACTAGATCAGCTGCCATATAACAGAGATTGTAAATGATTGTTATTGACGTTATGCTTTTTGTTATCGTTTATAAAGTGCTGACGCTGTCGTTAGGGATGGGTACTGAAACCTGGTACTAAATAGGGCTGTCAGAACAAACTTCGCTATTCGAAAACAATTCAAATTATTGTAAAAATAAGCATATTCGAAGTTGGAAACTAAGCTTTGAATATTTAAAAAAAAAAAAAAAAAAAGGCGCTCTACCGTGCATTAAGAGATGTTTTTTGGGGAAATACATCACTGTTAGAGAAGCCCTGTTTACAAACAGACCTACAATCCATCTCCTCTCTTCTCCTCTCTCTCTCCTCAGTGGAGGGTGCCCTGTCAGCCCTGCTCTGACAGTGACAGGGCGCATCTCTTTGATCCGAAGTGACACAGCCTGTTTGCTCATGCTTCCGGGTCGTTCAATAGAGTAATTGCAAATAAATATTGTTTTAATGTGTAACTATTGAAATGTTCACAAGGGCTTTCATAAATTCCTACAATGTTGCGGCACTGCCGCCTTTGCAGATTAAAAGTTAATGACAGCGACTTGAAGTGAGGAGGAGCAACACATCTCCCGCTTGTCAGCTTTTGCATGTGATGCAAAATATTAAAATAACATCGTTATAACACAAAAAATATAAATGCGGTGGTAGGCCTAGGCTATAGCCTCTACCAAGGAAAAATTCGAATCTGATTTTGGGGGAAGATTGACGGCCCTAGTACTCAATTAGCCCAGGGGCTAAATTGTCAAAGACTGTAGCATTGATAAGCTCTGACGGTATCGATTCTTTTATCTGTACTTTTACACATTTTGGTTTAATTCATTATCATCCTGCAACCTCTTACCTGCGCTCTCTGCTGGGGCTTACCTCCACATACACGTCACATCCACACACACACCTACATGACTAAGTAGTCGTTGAACAGATGAGCAGCCCTGGTGGAAACAAAGTGAAGATAACTTGAAAATTACTCGAGTTGACGGCAGCTATGCTGAAATTAAACCTTAGCGATTAAGAAGCCAAAAATTTATCAATACATTTGTTCAGCAAACATGAACATGTAAACATGTAGTCAGCGATATTCAATATGCTCTGTCAGCAGTCTCATCTACCGCCACTAACGTTATGTTTTACACTCTAGTTTAGACAGCAAGCTAGTTCTGCTGATAGCTAATTGTTACTAATAAACTAAGTTAGTCTACATGCAGACAGCTGTCATTTTAGCTTGACACTTTGGCCAAATACTGTAAAACTAAGCTGCTGGCTGACCCAAACAGCCCCTCTTCTCTACCAGCGCTAATGTTACCTGCATGCAGGGAATCACATCAGCACAGAGGGAGGAGGACAGAGGACAGGAGGGCTGGCTGATAAATACTAAACTCAACTCGGTATTGTCACTTCAGGAATATTATTTATATAGTGACATTACTGTTGCTGCTCTAGAAACAACAATTTGTTTAATTTAAAGAATTCAACAATTCTGTTCTGAATTTATTCTTTTTAAATCAATATATTCAGTACCAAAAAAGCACTGCATCGATAAGGAGTATCAATACAAGTAGTAATATTGATAAAATCTTAACGATACCCATCCCTAGTTGTGGTACATGTCAAACCCTTCACGCCTCTTTTGGTTGCTCAATGCCGTAATGGTGTTTATAATCACACACTGGAGCGTAATATGCCACTGTTGTTCGGTGCTGTGAAAAAATGTGAAGCAGGCATAAAGAAGGGACTTTGTAGCAGATCTACAGCGTCATCTCTGTGTAAAAAGGGCTAATGAAAGCTGAGCAAGAACAGCCAAAAGTTCTGTGTTAAGATTATTTTCTATAGCCTCAGCAAACCCCTCCTCAACACTTGAAGTTCACCTTGATGTGACATGACCAACATGTAACAGCTGAGCCTCACATTAGTTTAACAATGACTTAGTGTTGCATTTCAGAGGGTAAGTAAAATATATTTATGTAATGACCCTTTAAAAAGTTACATTGAAGTGTTGTTTGTTACAGGAAGGGCTGGTCTACGCTGTGGAGTTTTCCCATCGATCTGGTCGTGATCTTCTTAATGTGGCAAAGAAACGCACCAACATCATTCCAATCATCGAAGATGCCCGCCACCCACACAAATATCGCATGCTGGTTGGTAGGTAGTCCTGAGCCCCAGCTGGAACATGGCATGGCTGGAGGAAGACATGTGGAGCTACCATGGTGCCGGTCTATTCTTAACAAATGACTGAACCATGAAAAAACTTTTTACAACATTACCTATGTCTAGGGTGACCATATTTTGATTTCCAAAAAAGAGGACACTCGGCCCGGCCACGACATAGCCTACTTAAATGATACTCGCAGTTTACTCAAAGATGCCTTATAATTTTAATATATTTAAAATTTATATGTATGGATAGAAAATTCAGTTATATTACAAAATAATATCTCTCAAAGACAGAAATTCAGATAGGCCCCAATAGGGGACACATACACACACTAGAGTGTGGTGATCTGATCCCGACGGTACCCGACAGATCGGGCCGGGTTTGGTCAAAAATGTAGCTATAAATTGTATTCGGGCTCGGGTCGGATTCGGTCAGCTTTCATTGAAAATGTAGTGTAAAAATAAATAAAATCCTATTGTCTGTCCTGTTTATTGCTTGGGCACTGTATTTACGTGACAGCACCTGAACACAACACACACAGACACACATTGGCTTTTTGTTTCTACCTCTCCCCTCACTGGAAGTCTCGGACCTCCAGCCGCCCGCCTCCGCCTTGATTAAACGCTGAAAATAAAATAAAAGAGGGAGACAGGTTTTTCATATTTTATCTTATTTTGTTTTATTTCTCCCTCTCCTCTCCCTGGAAGCGTCGGACCTCCCGCCCCCGTCTCAAACACGGAGGTCTCAATCTCCGCTGAGCACCCATGGCGCACGCCCGGCCTGTTAAATAGCCTGTAACCATAACAGCTGTGTGACACAAACTCAGTCCTTTGGTCATTAAATAATGTCGGGCTTGGTTCGGGTTCGGACAGAAATATGCGGCCCGTGCCGCACTCTAACACACACACACACAAACACACGGAAAACCGGACATTATCATCAGTTCAATCAAAAACCCCCCGGACACCCCGGACGGGACGTGAAAAGTGGACATGTCCGGGCAAAAGAGGACGTTTGGTCAGCCTACTTATGTCACAAACTGGCTTAGTGAATGCGACAAATAGGGAGTCCACACAAAAGATTTAGGTAAAACAAGCATAATTTATCAAACTAAAGTGAACTTAAATAACCAATGGAGTAGGTATGTCGGCAAAATCAGTAATGAAAGCCACGCATGGATGTGTGTCGTGTGCTGTGGAGGTGTTGTAGGTGCAAACCAAAAACAGTGATACCAGGTGGATGTCTGCTGCAGGAAGGGAGAGAGCAGGTAAAAACATGAGGCAGCTTTTATAGCCTGGAAGGCCCAGGTGAGCTTCATCAAGGTGACATCCCTCCCATATCAGCCAACTGCAGACAGTGGGAGGGGCGTCCCCCCCCCATTACAGTCAAGCTTCAACCTTGAGATCTGGAACACAAAACATCAACATTTGAAACAATACAACATGAAGAGAAATAACATTTCCCACTTTTGACGGGAAGTCTACCAAGTGTCCCCCTTTACACTGGACTAGCCATCACACAAACACAATTTCATATGAACAGTGACCTACACCTCAGCCCACCACCAGCCACCTTAACAGATCCAATCCCTCACCCATCAACCTTGGATCCAGAGCAGGGCTGCAGCTATCGATTCTCTTCGTAATCCAATATTCTATTTATTATTCTGGCGATTAATCGAGTAATCTGATAAGAAATACTGCATGTTTCCATTAAATTACTCAAGCTTCATTTAAGGGTGATAGTAATATAGAAAAGAGAAAATAAAAGTCTGAAATTAGATAAATGAGCAACAAATTTGTTCTTGCTCAGCTGAACATGTTGCAACCTTCTGCACAAAGCTGTCAAAAGTGACTCTCCGACTTAAGAGTATGATTGATTGAATTTTTTTATTGATATTTATTACTGACCCTACTGACTGCAGTCCAAATTAATATACCTGCTGTATTCGATTTGTGCACTTAGGCTCCATTTTCAACTGTGTGTGTGTCTGAGAGTGATTGACGGGGTGCATGCGTCAGTGAGTGTGTGAATGAGTGAGTAAGGGGTGGGTGTGTTAATGTGTGTGACTAATGCCTGTTATACACTACACGATATCAGCCCGATTCTAGCCTGATGCAGCGACGTACGATGTCGGCATGAATCATGGATTTTAAGATTTCCTCTAGGGATGTTACCACACAGAGTAAAAAGGGAAAAATTATGGTGTGAAACAGCAGAAGCACTTTAGCAACCCGGTGAGTACTGCAGTTACTGTCAAGCTAGCAAAGAATGTTATTTCGTCATAATGGAGACCAACATAAAGTAAGAAAATTAAAAGCAGAGGCTACCAGCTTCGTTTGAAACAGACTACTTTATAAACGGGCCATTATTCATTATTCCCTCAGTATTTTTATATTTTTACTTTTGATCCACTCCCATTTGCCTTGATAGAGTTAATGCATCATGCCGTCATTTCAAACTCAACACTTCCTGTATCTGTTTCAAATTAAAAGCCCCTTATAACTTCGGTTGAGAGAATGCCTTCGTTTTCTAAATAGGCTGTTATTGTGAAACATTTGCAGGAACTTGTGGAGGATTCAGTGACTTGTATGTTTGCGTACGGTACTTCAAATGTAGCTCCTGTCATCTGCTGGCACTTTTTTACATTACTACAATAACATTTTGGTAGGCACATGAACAGACACAGTGACTGAAATAATACTAAAAGTAATAAAAATAGGACAAGAATGACCCAATGACATCACACACGTCGTGAAAGACGACCGGGGATAATTGGTGTGGACCATCGTGTAATGTGTCATGTCTGTCGGCCAAGTCACGGCACGATTTTATGACTCCACAATTGTGTGATGTGACAGACTGTCGGAACGGACAGAAATGTCATGTAGTGTATACCAGACATAACAACGTGATTTAAGCCAAGGCTTTAACAAATTGACTACAGCATTTTATTTTCCAAGTGTTGCTATATTCTCCAGCAAAAGTTGGCTAATACACGATACATCACCAGGTAAGGTTAGCCACCACATTGATTTCTGTTATTAATCAGCCATTATAAAGCCATAATACACATATGTTCTGATGCGTTATGAATCTCATCTAGCAATCACTGATTAAGGCGAAATGCAATTAAATGTGACGGTGACGTTATTTTGTTGTGTTGGGTCCGTTCAGCAAACTCGAAGCATACACTGAATGTTTTCTACTTAGATGTTGTAGCATTGAGGACGTGCTATTGTGGTATGCTAACTCAGTTTTGCAATACACACTGAACTGTTTTCTTATTGTTTTACCTTGTAATGATCCCTCACTCTTGACACTTTCTGGCATTTTCTTTGGGATGTCTCTCTCTTTTCTTGTCCCTCTTCCTCCATAGTTTTTCAATCCGCGCTTCACACCACATTACAGCTGCAAAGGCTGTCAACAGTGAAAGTAATAACCGCGTTGTGCAACAGAAACAACTGCCATGCGAAACACAGCGCACTGTATATTTGTACTGGATTTAACAAATTTGCCTTGAGCCTTTTTAGTAATTGAATTATTTGAGTTACTCAAGGAATTGTTTCAGCCCTAATCCAGAGGAAACTACTGGTATTAGAAGCTAGTGCATGGTAAAATAAATGGTCACAACCGAACTAATGGCTAGATACAAAAGCTTTTTTTTGCCTTTATTAGATAGGACAGTTAAGCGTGAAGGGAGGAGAGAGAGAGGGGAAATGACATGCAGCAAAGGGCCACAGGCTGGAGTCAAACCCGGGCTGCTGCGGCAACAGCCTTGTACATGGGGCACCTGCTCTATCCACTAAGAGCCACCGATGGGCTCATCTCCAATATGAAGTCAGACTGGATGCGCTGCAACATAATGTCCAGACAGTAATGGTGTGTCCTTCTCCAGGTATGGTAGATGTGATATTTGCTGATGTTGCCCAGCCTGACCAGACGAGGATTGTTGCTTTGAACGCTCACAACTTCCTGAAGAACGGAGGACACTTTGTTATCTCCATCAAGGTACATTGATGGCTCATTGACAAATAGCAGCCCTTCAACCTTTAACAAAGTGTACCAACAAGAGATAACTCCAGTTATGTGTGACTTCTGATCACTTTGTTCATATTGCTTGTACTGTCAGCTGTGTAGATTGATGTGTTTTTTGTTGTTGTTCCTCAGGCTAACTGTATAGACTCAACAGCAGCTGCAGAGGCAGTGTTTGCCTCCGAAGTAAAGAAGATGAGTGCTGAGAACATGAAACCTCAGGAGCAGCTCACACTGGAGCCCTATGAGAGAGACCATGCTGTGGTGGTGGGCATTTACAGGTACGCCAACATCAGACCGCTCTCCCTGACCAGCTCATGTATGGGTCTTCATTAGACCACTGCAGAGTTCTAGGGAAGGCAAATTCTTCTAAATGACGTACAAATATTCAGTAAAATAATCAACTGCACAAGTATCCACCCCCCTCTCGATGCCACAGCTATAGGGCTTTCCGTACACGTACTGTGTATGGATGATGTGCATCTTCATTACAACAGGGTTACCTGCTTGAGGGTGTTTCTTTAGGTGATAATAGTTTGTCTTAAGTTGATGACGTCTAGAAGCAGCGGGCTGATCCACAGCTAAAGTCCCACAGTTACCATTTTGCAAGTATTTTTCCATCACACAGCAGGGCAAGTAAAAGAAGTTTACCTGTTAGAAGTGAGCTGTTTGCAGAGGTGCAGTAAGAGCCTGTTGTCTGCCGCACTTAATCAAAAGGCTCAGACACATCAATCCAACTTCAGTGAACTAGCAGTGACGAAAGCCCCCTGCTGTGTTGCCAAACGTCGCCAGACCTCGGCCAAAAAGTTGCACATGAACACAGCAAAGACTTCAGCTGACGGCCAACCAGCACATACATTCTGCGCCTGCATGAGAGGAAAAAACTCTCCACACCAGCAGACTGCGGGAGTCTGTAATTGTCATCCAAAAAGGCAAACTGGAAACTGTCATGATGCTAGTTAGGAGATTAACAACACAATCCAATGCTGAAGGAACAGAGCATATTTACTGTGTACCATTGAACAATAAGACAAACCATCAGGAAACGTTTTGGCGTAAGAGCTCAGTGTGTAAAGAAAAATAATCTGACTTCATGTAACTTGACTTTAGGGCAACAGTGCGGGACACACTGCAACAAATAGAGTGACAGATGCTCACCAATGGCCAAACATTGACAGCCTGATGTGTCAGAGGCTTTAGGTGTAACACGACCAATCAAAGCCCTTAGTGGGGCTGTCTTTCCAAACATAAAGAGTTAAATCCCTTTTCTTCTGTGTTAGCTATAGACTTTTCTATCTCACTCAGGGTTTTTCCCAGGCCATATGTATCTAGATAATTATTTGGACTATTTCCATTTGTATTAGTTTTGACTAGAACGATGCAGCTTACTTTTTTGTGAGGTGCCAACACATGTTTTGCAAATTGATGTATTTCAGCAAATGACGACGTTGATGAATCGCTCTAGTAAACTAGGACTTACATGTGGTATTAAATTCAAATTATAAATGTCTGCCACAACTTCCTTATTGGGAGGACCATAATTAACGTTTGTTAGTCATGGTAAATCTAAAGGTATGTAATGTTTTCCTGATTAACAAAAGTGGTCCAGTAGGCCCCTCGCATTCCATGCCAGCTCCAAGCCAGCTAGCTGGACATCTTGCCATTAAAATTTTGAGAATAGGTTGAGATTGTTTGGCTCCAGGACCTCTAATCATTTGCTTTACCAGATAAAACTGTAAAACTCTGAGCGCCAGCTATCTTGAGGGAAACTTCAGAGGGAACCAGCTACTAGATGGTTTGATTGGTCTTTAGCCCCTGTAGCCAGGTCAGACAATAGATTTGCACTTCAGAGCCGCTACGGGCCTCCACCAGAGTTTCCTCTGGCTTCGCCCTGCCCAGATGTAGTTCAAAATCTTCCGTTCCCCGCCCCCCCCCCCTTTTTAAATACTTGCTTGTTCCTTCATATCATTCTGTGTCCCCCCTCTCAATTAGGAGGTTCAGGTCGATGGATGAGAGGAGCAGCTGCTGCGATTGAATGTATACTTTTAGATCCATCAGAATGAAGGGTTAACTTTTACGTTCAATGCGCCTGACATCCGCTGCTGCATCTTTGCCCTGAGTGTACCCTGCGCTCTGACAGTGTGGTGATATAAATAACAGAACGGTATACTGTATATATTCCAGTAGTGCTCCTAATAAACGGTCCAGCTTCAAAAATAGAAAATCCGTTTGTGGTGGCAGATTTTTAAATCATGGTGGGCCGCCAAGAATAAGTCAATGTGTGGGAAACCCTGGGTATATGTATCTCTAAGTGTTTCATTGTCATTTCATCCATACCTCACTGGTAATTGCTGCCGTTGTTTGTTTGTTTTTTCTTTTCAATAAATGTAGGACTAATTTGCCCAGTATTGACAGTTCTTCAGCTGTGGTGAAATGCAAACAAGAATGTGCCAAATAATATTGAATAAATGTCCATGGTTTCTTTTGGTTGAAAAAGAGTATTCAATTACAGCTTGAGTTGAATATAGCAGCTCTGTCAGCACCTGCTTTCAGCTGCTGTGTTTAATACAGCTCCATCTGCTGAAAAGTTACCTTTTCATCACGTAAGACGAACGTGAACTAAAATAAAATGGGCAGTTTTTATTGACAGTGTAGTAGCATGGTATCATTAGAGGACACACAACCTATGCTACCAAGCTGGGCTGATGGCTTTTTTTTCATAGCTTAGCTTGCTGCATTTCTCTGGGGATAGCTTCAATGTAGTGAAAGATCTTGCACAGTTTGTTACTCACATAACAGGTCATAAAAACGTCACACCCACCCTGCTCACAGTCCTGTCCTGCCAGCTGTCCTGTTTATACAGACGGTTTTGGCTGAGTTACCACCTCCCGTGGTGGCTGGAAGGCGAGACCACTCTGTCCCCCCATTCCGCAACTGTACCTTACATACAGCATGGCGAGATGGCTTTGATATTCCCGTCTTGAACAGGAAGTGCAAAAGGGGCTTTAGTGTTCCCTTTCAAATAGTTTGACTAAACTTGGGGTTTGTTTCCAACCTTGTAGTATTCACTACATTAGTTCCACTGCATCTCTAGGTAAACTGTAGTGATGTGGGATGGTGTTAAATCCAGGTTGTGAGTAAAGTGACCTGTGTGGGATGAAAATCAGCAGGCAGCACATTAACAAGGTGAATTTGGTAAACAGGAACAAATGATCACGGTACTGCACCAGAGCTCCATGAATGGGATTGTGAGGTTTAGTCAAGTTTCCCCTCTCTACTAATGTTTCCAGGGTTGAGTTATGGTTACAGGTTGATGCATACATCCCAAACAGTAGCAGTCAGCCCTACATACATTGTGCCTGCTCTTTTTCACATATTGTGGTAACGTCCTCTTTTCTTTCTCTCCTCAGACCTCCACCGAAACAGAAGAAATGAAGTGTAGAAGAAGACTCAAGGAAACTGATTACCATGTTCAACCACCACCTTACTTTTTATACTTTCAGTGTTGTCCATTGCCCTCCTCTCTACTTCTGCCTGCATGTCATGCCATGAAAGCATGACGCGCAAACATTTGTCTGGTTTTCCTTTATTTTGAGTCCGCTGACAGTTAACTGACCAAACACCCAACTTTTAGAGAGTCTTTACTGAGAAGGATGGGAGCAGATTATATGACATCTGGGGCCATTTCAGCCATAGGTTGTCACCTGAGCAGGGTAATCATGACAATGGTACAAGTAGTATGATTTAAAAGGTTCACATCTGTTTTGACCACACTTATTTATGTTATGTTATGCACAAGTGATAAGTATATCCAACTGAATATCAGGTATGTGCAACTACACACCATGAAGACTATAGGAAAATAAACAAGTCATCAAGTGTTAAATATGCAGTCCTGTGTAGTGTGTTCCCAGCCTTAGATGAGTTGGGAGGGATTTTTTTTAATTCACCTGCCCCTTTGTTGTGAATAAGTTACTTTCTAGCCTGAGGAGTATTTCAACAGATGAGATAAACTTAATATCAAGGGCTTTGTTGAAAGACCTATGTGCAGTTACAGAAGTTTGAGTAATTGTTTTGATTTTAGCTCCAGTTAACTTTTTTGTTTTGTCACTACCTTTGTATCAGTATTTATCGCTCCCAATTCTTTTCTATCTGATTTTTTTTTTTAATGACATTTTTCTGGTTCTCTGCTCTTCTGATTACTGCCTTTATTGGGATGCTTCGTACTCCAGATAGCACAATCCCATATTTGCAGGGATTTTCCAACTATCCACACACCATACACCTCAGATGGCTAGTATTTTAAGTGAACAACAAGTTATCTGTCACAACTTATGTACGGTAAAATCTACTTTGACTCCATGTTGTGTGTATTTATTGCACAGTACCCACACTTTGTAGGCTATGGAACCCTTGATGCTGAGCTGTTTAGTGGTGAGGTGGTAACTTTGATCGTGTGTGTACAGACCAATATAGATGGTGACTTTTTCACTGACTTGTAATTTGATTGTAGTATAGCTTTTGTGTTGGCAGAATATAAGGCAGAATGTTTGTACAATGCAACAAATTATGCTTATACATTTGTTTTTGACACAACCAGGAACTTTGTTTTATTAAAAATGTTTGATTCTTGTTATTGATTTTATTGTCTTTGACTAAGTAACCACATATAGCTACCAACAAAATGGGGAGATTTACCTTTGCACTGTACACAAACTTTTGCCATTTTATCAAACATTCATTCCGACCATTTGTTGTTTCTTAAAAGCACTGAATGCCCTTCTGTTAGGGACTGCTCTTTACTTAGTAGAGTCAGAAAATGAATGACCCTCCCGCCACCATAAATAAGTTATTAGAGCCTTACAACTTGCCCTTTGATGTTTGAAAGTTAAAAGGTTTCAGACGAAACCTGGAGTTAATAAAGGCCTCGGTTTATCACTCTTGTTGTGCATGCTAGTTCGTGCTTACGAGATTCTTTTTGGTTAAATTTTAAATGAGATGATAGTGGCTGATGAAATATCACTATTTTAAAGTCAGATTTAGTTATGGTTTTTGTTCTAACTGAAGTAGTTGTTGCACTTGATGTGTCCCAAGTACTGTCGGAAATTTGATAGTCCATCAATATTTTCTGTTTTCACAGTTTCTGGCTGGGGTAACTGGTATAATTTAGGCGATTTTTTTTTTTTTTTTTTTAAAGAAAGCTTAAATGCGGACAGGCTTGGAAGACATGTTTTCATTAAAATACAAAACACAACCACCACTTAAATCTGTATGCCCCTCCCCTAAACCTAAATTAGAAGACAAGTCCCTCCCCAATGCATAAAACATTATTTAACATGTCTCCCCTTCTTTGCACCACTCAGTCCTCCCTTGTAAGTAACAAACAGTACCATAAAGGATAAATTTCCACAAGTGACACGGCCAGTTCAGGTGGTTCTTTAAAAGTGCAGCACCATTATCTCCATCTCAGATAATGGCTAGATGTCCTACTGGTATCAATAAAGTCCAAATTTACAACTAAGCTTATGGCTGCAGTCCTCCAATCGGGGGAGACTGACTGTTCTAGATAGTAGTAGTTAAATTTCAGTTCAGTGAGTTATTAAAATCAACCGGGTTCCATACACGCTGCCAGGTCGAGCCAAAGCCGCCTCCTCGTGTCTACGGAGCGTGTACACAAATGCTTCCATGTGAGCTCGGATAGGTTTTTGGCCAGACGAAAACGAAAGACTACCTAATTTAAAGACTTATGAAAGTGATTGTCCGCGGTGGATTTGTTTTGGCAGCCATTTTGTGGGAATTTTGTCTGGAGCGCGCCGGGCCGTACTTGCCTGGTGTCGGGAGTGCGCTCTCAATGCAGCCCCTCTCCTTTGACCGATATTAACATCACGGAGGGGCTGGCCAGCACAGAGCTAGCTGTAGCTGTGCCTGCTAAAATATATTTAGATCGTAGCGTCTGCCTGTATTGTCTAGCGGCCAGTCGGCTGGCCGTTGTCCACCAAGCAGACTGCAGTGTGTGGACTGTCTTCCTCCAAATTACAATGGCAGTGTTTTATTAGACAGCTAGCATGCTAGCTAATAGCTAGCTAGCTAGCTAGCTAATGTTAGCTTCTTGCCTTTAAATTAATTTAAAAAGCTGACGGGCTTGCTAATCCACCTGGCCAACGCTGTAATTGTAAGGTAGCATCTTTTACACGCGAGAATAAATGTGGGACAGGTATATTAAGTTTGCTTAATAGAGAGAAGACTGAGTTCGAGGTGTCCGTTGATGAGGCGGCGGGCTGCCCACCTCCCCGTAGGCACGGCTAGCTGAGCTGCACCGGCAATTAGTCCCCATCGACAACCCGCTCTGTGAGCTCCGGAGAATAAGGCAATTTTACTGGAAACTAATCTCACCGGGATTTAATCGGCAAATAATTTTACAACACATTATTGGGATTTCTACTGTGGAAGAGGGACGACTGACCCGGGGGAGGGGGCTCGGTTCGTGTGGACAGAGGGAGAAAGGGGTTCCGAACATGGCTGCTCCGCGGAACTTGGTTCGACACACCGCCTGAGGTAAGAAACAGCCTGTCGGCGTTGTCTTTTTTTTATATTCATGTATGAATATGGAGCTAGTTGGTTCTTTTCTCTAATACGTGTATGTCAGAGGGGTGACAGTCAATCAGTGGTTACAGTGCTTGGTAGCATAATGTTAACGATACCCCTTTCTCTCTACGTTATTCGCCCCTGTCACCCGGCCTCGTGTCCCAATTCCTCTGCCACCGGTCAGATGGCTAATGGGGCAGGCAAGCTCCAAATCGGTGGGTTAACGCCGGCGTCGAACAATGGATCGTGTTAAACAGTTAAGGCTTGGCTGTCGTTGCTACTGTAGCTGAGACGTGTATTATGATGATGGACCACATAACGTTAACGTTATCCGTCTTAGTAGCATGCAATGTCCTCTAAGTCTTCCGTTAGCGTTATCCCCCCCCCCCCCCGGTCCTTCTAGTTTACGTTATAACTGTTTCTAACAGCTCACCATCTGGCGAGTTTACCAGGTGTTGGGTTGGTCATAAAGAGGCTAACGATTGATGCGATTATCTGTGTGTGTGTGTGTGTGTGTGTGTGTGTGTGTGTGTGTGTGTGTGTGTGTGTATCTAGGCAAGCTTCAGTAGCGGTGGTATCGCGACCTGCCTTGAGTTAACGCACGACACCAGGTAGAAAGGGAGAGGATGCCGGTGGACTGAGGGGGAGATGGGAAATTAATGGATGTGTT
This sequence comes from Epinephelus moara, assembly GCF_006386435.1. Taxonomy (NCBI): domain Eukaryota; kingdom Metazoa; phylum Chordata; class Actinopteri; order Perciformes; family Serranidae; genus Epinephelus; species Epinephelus moara. The sequence continues at coordinate 114,482 of NC_065511.1, forward strand.
GGAACATAATCGAGACGTGTTGATATCATCTAGTATAAAGTAGGTGGTTCTGTCATGATGTGGCGTGTGGATTGTGATGGTTTTAGGTATCATAGCAGCCAGCCAGCAACCCCAGACTGTCCTCTGCAGATCTGCAGCATTCATCTGCTATAGCAGCTAATGCTAGCCGCTAGCTTAGCTACCGCATCAGCCCCAGCCCCTACCCTGCCCTAGAGTGGAGGGACACGGACACTCAGTTGCCGGGCAATGGCTGCTCCTAGGAAGGGAGCAGGAATATGATGTGACCAGTGCTGACACACAGCTGGAAGACAGCTTGACATCAGTGTCTGCTTACATATGGGTCGCTGTAGTCCCTTTGGTCGTTGTCAACAGAAAATGTGGTCTAAAATAGTTGACGATTTAACTAAGGTTTGACACAAACGATGTGCTCCCTCCCTCATCTCGCCTAAGTTGGGGCTACAGCTTTTCTTATGGTGAAACCATGAATCTCAAAATGGACATTGCTTCCCAACCACTTCTGCTTCTTTTCATTCATTCTTTATCTTCTCAAATCATGTCTGGGTAATACTGAACCACTAGTATGCATGATTGTTAGTCACTTGACCACATCCACCAAAAAGGCTACATATAAGCCATGATGAAACATTTCAGATTCAGGTCAGATTTCCTGAGGTTGAAGCTTCAATCAGAAGTCTCTTAAAGACCAGTGAGGACATGCCTACTCAATGTATGAGCCTTCGGTGGAGTTGGACTTGTATTCCAGGCAGTTGCAATTCCATTGAGCTACACCAGACTTAATGGATGTTGTTTTTGTGTGTTTACTATGTATGTTCCCAGAAAAACTAGTAAAGACAAAGTTGCACTATCACTGATGCTGACTGCTCGTAAAGGTACTGAGCTCTGTTCATCAAAAAACTAACTATTTCGGCTGAACCTGCTGCTTGGTTTCAGTCAGCCACCAGTAGATGTAAGTGGGAAGGCACCTGTGCCCAGTTGGCAGATTAGCCCCTTCCAGCAACATTGTCAGTGTGCCACAACCGCTTAATCACCACCACCACTCCAAGCATGTATGAACACTAATATTTCTGTGATTACATTTACCATCTGTAGCTGTCACCACATTCAGATAGAAAATGGCATAAAGCAGCAATGCCACAATATCAGGAAACTTTAATTTCATTTCAATGTAAAATGAACTTTTTGGTGTTTATATTAGAAGATGCTGTGACTTGTATCTTGCATGTTGTGGTAAAAGAACTTATTGTAGCATATCATTTGAAATACAGCAATGTATATTCAAATCAAATCAAATCAACTTTATTTATATGGCACTTTTCATACGACACACGAAGTGCCTCACAGAGGTTAAAAACAACAAGATCCAAAACAGAAAACAAAAAGAAAAGAGAAAACCCTAACCCTAACCCTCCCACCCCACATAGATACATAAATATGCGCGCGCGCACACACACACACACACACACACTAGCTATCACTAAAGAGACATGGCTGAGCACCAAGACCTGAGGCAAGGAAAAAGCCACCTCGGGGGCCGTCCACACTGAGAGGGCCCATGGTCCACGGCCACAGGGAGCGCCGCTGTAGAGACCACCCCGACCCGGGCAGACAGGAGGCTCCACACCGAGGTGCAGTGCCCTTCAGCCACCCAGGTCAGAGCGGTCTCCCGACGACACCTCCATCGGGAGACCAGGAACAACTCTCACTGTGGTAGGCCCCCATGAGGAAACACTGGAGCTAAAAACTGAGGGACTAAAACAGTAAGATAGGATAAAAGGTATAAAAAGAACCAAATAAACAAAAAGCTATTTAGCTCATAAAATTGAGTTAATAGCTAGGTAAGAATGATCTAAAACAGAGACATAAAATGCATCAAAACTAAAACCTATAACCAAAATAACAAAAGATAAAGGTTAAATGAGATAAGAACGTTAAAAGAGTAAGGGTAAGAACATAAAAAATAAATAAATAAATAAAATAAAATAAAAAGAAATAGATAATAGATAGATAAATCAGTTATAAAAGGAATTTAAAATAGATAAATAAAGAGATCAGTTAAAAGCCTGATTAAAAAGATGACTCTTGACTCTCTTTTTAAAAACATCAACAGTCTCTGCAGCCCTGAGGTTCTCCGGCAGGCTGTTCCACAATCGGGGGCCATAATAACTAAATGCCGCCTCCCTGTGTGTTTTAGTCCTAACTTGTGGTATGGTTAAAAGGCCAGTGCCGGAGGACCTCAGGGTCCGCGAGGGTTGATATGGTAAAAGCAGGTCAGATAAATAAGAAGGCCCAAGACCGTTAAGACATTTAATAACTAATAAAAGAACCTTAAAATCGATCCATATCCATATATTGTCACAGTATGCAAGACAATATATATTCCCAATATGTATTCCCGAGCACAAAACTGTTTTTTTTTTAACATCAAGTCAAATCTTGTTAATTGGATCACAGACTGGGTGCACAGTGGGAGTGGAGCATCCAGGAGTGACTTGTCAGTGCCAGACTTTCAGTGTTCTCTTACACTCCAAGATAACGCTCCATCCCACTGACACAATGTAAAGTAAATTTTTGGCTTGCTTTGACTGTTGGAGTGGTTTTGCAGTCTGTGTTTTGTGGCCTTAAACAGCCGGTGGACTTGTTTCCTGACTGACAGCACAGCTGTGACAACAAGCGCAGACTGTGTGTAGACCTTTTTAAATAGGAATTGTGCAAATTTGCAGGAAAGCCCAATCAGTCTTCGTTTGGCATTGGCAGTATAAACAAAATCGGGGAGTGCGGCAAAATGCCGCCTGCCCACTTTTGTTCATACAGAATGTGCCTTTTTCGGGGCAATGGGGTGCGTGAGCAAGTAACAAAACATGTAGCCCAGCATTGGACATGAACAGTGACGTACTCCGAGGGAAGCCGCGGCTGGTCAGTCCTTCGGCAATTCTCTCATAAGTTGGCCCGTCCTTCACCATTTCCGTCATTTGACAGTTAATGGCCTCTTCGTTTGCGAGGGCATGGAGGGCGCACAATTCCTTGTCTTCCCAGTTGCTCATCTTTACATTGTCTTTCAGGTTTGCGTGTCCCTCTTGCTACTAGCAGCTCATTCCTGCTATCAGCTGTTTCCTGTTAGTCCACTGTCATTGGGTTGCACGTGCGCCCCATCAACAGCTCCTCCCACAAGTCGTCAACAGCCCCTCCCGTGGCGGAAGGGCGCCTCATTCTTTTTAAACCAAAAAGGTTTCCCCAATATGTTTACCACTCTGTGTGTCTAAACGCTTGCAGCTTGCCTGCAAAACGGTCCAACATTTGCCGAAAATCTGGCAGTGTAAAAGGGGCTTGTGACAGCTTTGACACACCAATTTCAAAACTTTCCAGGTGTCACTTAATTTTCTCCTTACCCTCTACTTCCTCCCATGGTCCTATTCCTCTCTGCTTCTGTCTGCCTACAACCTGGGGTAACGTCACTCTTACTTAAGCGGAAACCTTATTTAAATTTGAACAGATGCATCTTTGCTTCAGCTGCTGCTGTCAAGTGTGGCTCTGTATGTATCTGCCTCTGTTCACATCTGTCCAATGACCTTACGAGCATTCATGCCCCATATTAATATTGATTATGTTTTATAATGCAACTGAATGGCAGCATTCACCACATTTAATCTGGAAATTGCTTTTTGTGGCTGACTAAGGTGTGGAGAATGTCAGTACAGCCAAGTTCAGACATTTGCTCTCTATTGTATGCATAATTAAATAGATAAATAACGCATTTAACGTAATACAGCACTCAAAATTACTCAAAACACTCTCTTTTAGATGTCATAAGTAGGTGTGAAAGATTTTAATTTTCAGGGTGTTCACAATTATTGCTTAATATGTACTACTACTTATGCAATACAACACCCAAAATAACTCAAAACACTCCGTTTGGATGTCAAAAGTAGGTGTAAAAGATTTTACTTTTCAGCGTGTTGTGTGTATTGTGTTATCTCTAAATATGTACACATTACATTTTTTGTAACATCTAGTACTAATAATAATGTTACCAAGGGTCTGAAATAAACACCCAAATGCAGGTCAGTGTTCTGTTTGGTGAGTAGGCCTACATCCTGAAAGGATATCTGCCACACTGGCGGTTGATGTTTCAATGTTTGTACAAAAATAGTAAAAATCTATGCTGAGAGTCTCTAGTTTTTCTGCACTGTTTACTGTGAGGGACATCAGCTACACCGCAAAACTATTATTTGCTGCTGATTAGGACTCTGTCATGAGAGTAGACTGTTCATGAAGATGGATAACATGACAGCTCCCCAAAAGTGAAGCCCCCTGGTGGCTGGCTGCACTATAGGTCATAAAACCTGCCACCTCTCAAATAAATTTTTCCTATTGATGTTTGTTTTTGCCATTTAAGGTAATTTTATCATGCTGCTGTATGTTCAAGTGTTCATTTTTCTGCTAAGTTTGGTTTTAATTGGATATTTAATGCTATAAAACAGGGATTTTACAACATGTTGGACAACTGTGCAAGTCAGTCTGTGGGCTTGTATTCAGTGGCGTTGCGTCGCAAGGTCAGACGGATAAATGGGCAGGAAACTTGATACCGTAGAGATCACTACTGTGCAGACTTGGGCTCTGAATGACGTCACCAGAGCAAGATGGGAGCGGCTGTATCCAGGTTATTCTATCTTAACTTGTGTACAGCGGGGGTAATTGGAGATGCATCGTCCATCTTTATATACATTCTATAGTCAGGAGCAGGGGGCAAGACTTCATGGACCATACAAAGAAGACGATTGTGGTAGAGAGTGAGGAGTCAGATGAGGATATGTTAAAATAATACTGCTTCAAATTGTGCTCTAGCCTCTTCTTTAAATTTGTATTCAACACAATGCCTTATCGCAGTGAAATGTACTGAAATGACTGTATATGTGACACAAAAAGGCAATACATTTTTTTGGCCAGCTTGGCCAGTGGATGTTGTCATCTGTCAGTCCCTTTGGCTGTTGAGTAAGTTTATTTTGGACTCAGAGTTACACATTAAATTATACAACAGATTTCAAAATTGATAACATTAACATTAGGACAAAATTCATATCTTGAACCTTGTAATATAAGATAAATTATGTGTAATGATATGTTTAATGATACCATTTTTCATTATTACATATCATGATAAGGGGAATGTACATTGAACAAAAATACTAAAGCAACACTTTTGTTTTGATCCCATTTCCCATGAGTTTAAATAAAAAATCTCAGACTTTTTTAGTGAGCACTTTATAGACTTTTTAAGTGAGCACTTTTCAAACATAATCCATCCACCTGACAGGTGTGGTATAGCAAGATGCTGATTATACAGCATCAGTACCACACAGGTGTGCCTTGGGATGGTCACAATAAAAGGCCACCCTAAAATGTGCAGATTGATCATAAAAAAGACATTTATTAGGATCTCACATGACTAGCACTACAGGAATGTATAATTTGGCTCCACATACCCCAAACAATCACTCAGTATCTGGTGTGACACCATTTGTCTCATGCAGTGCAACACATCACCTTCACATAGAGTTGATCAGGTTGTTGATCGGACCTCTGCTGTTGTTTATTAATGTTACTAATATATTTCAAAGCAATGCTTGACAAGAAGGATCTGTAAGGCATGGTGGGCTGCATATGATTGAATACGCTGCTGGAGATCTTATAAGAAAAATCTGAAAGTGTTAAATGCCAATAACCCCTAAATGATAAGGCTCAACTATACAGCAGATTGAGCTACTTCAAGTTTTACAGATGGGCTTAAACAGGACTTTCAGGATTCAAACCATAAAGCAGCTCCAGTTTAAAGCCTTGGATAGCTTATCCATTGTCTCCCCTGTATGCATTTAGCGGCAGCATTCTGCTACCGCTAAATGATTAGCTGCTGTATTAAAATATGCCCAACCCATTTTGCAATCTGCAAACCTGCCTTACTCTCCATTAGGAATGGCCGCCTCCTCACTAGTTGGCACCAGAAATATTAGGGTTTACATTAGGGTTTACATTCATACTGCACGGTGCAAAATGCCTCTCATTTCAGCTGAAATTTAATTTTAATTTAGATGGAGATAGATTTTTTTAACTTTTTTTAACTTTTTTAACTTTAAAATGAATTGCTATCATTCTTGTTGGATAATCTGCAAGGTTCAATGTGCCCCACATTTTAGAGGCAATTTATTTATGTTGGATTTTATGTTACTAGTTAACTTGCCGTTATCTTCACATTAATATCGCACGCATGTTTTGTCCTTCAGCAGCATTTAAAATCCTACATGGTTGTTTAAGATTGTTATTAAAGGCTTCAAAGGGCTGTTAATGCACACAATACTTTTTGGGACAATGTTTCAAATACTTAACAATAAACTGCGCTAAAATCTGACTGTTTTCCCTTTTTTAGCCTCGTGGACTAGTCTTAATTTAAATTTTTGTTTAGTCGACAGGGAAATTAGTCGCCAGGAACATCCCTCCTCTCCATGTTACTGTTTATGAAACTGTTGTTACTCAAGTTAGCTAATGTAGCTAGGCAGCTATTATTTTTAATTGTGTTGTAAAATGAAATAAATGAACCTTGTAACCTCGTGTATATAGGTAGTAGGCCCCTAGATTTAGACAACTTTTGAAGTTGCTGCTCAAAATGGCAGACATCAGAGGTGGTAGATCAGTTGCAGCTAAGTGATAACCCTTTTTACACAGAGATGGCACTGTAGGGCCACTACAAAGTCCCCTCTTTATGCTGCCTAAGTATTTTTACACAGAACCAAACAGCAGCAGTATCATGTTGATCCACTTCGTAATTGTAGATAGGGCTGCTCGATTATGGAAAAAATCATAATCACGATTATTTTGGTCAAAATTGAAATCATGATTATGCTAACAATTAAGCGGCACACTTATATTGTTTACACAATGGCATGTCATTTCTGTCTCTACATGGTCGCACGCTTACAATTCTCCTCTGCTCTGTGTCGTGCACAGCAGAGTTTGGCCCCGATGCGCGCGCGCAAGCACACACACACAGACCAGTCTCTGTCGCTCTCCGTCTGCCATTTTCCACACGCTGTTTTTGAAATCCTCCGCGATCACCTGCCCCTTGCATTACTCGTAGTTCACGTACTTGACTGGCTCGTGGAGTGAATAGAAGAGAGGCGGGGAGGGGCGGGGAGGGGCGGTATTGCGCATGCGCGGCTTCCGTAGAAGGCAAAATAACATCTTCAGGCGTCCATGACCAAAAATCATTTACCCTCGATTTCATTAATTTTGAAATCGTTTGACCTCAAAATCGTAATCGCGATCACCAGATGATTAATTGCACAGCCTTAATTGTAGACAGCATGCTGACATCCTGGAAGCAAAAGAGGCATGTCAGGCATGACGTGTAACACAACACCATCGGCCTCTAGCGTGACATATGCCTCCACAATAGGCCTGTTGCGATATGTGATAAGTCAGTTAATTGCGCAGTAAATTTAAAGGGAGACGGTAACTTTTCCGGCCGCGATTAATTGCCATATTCATGTGTGTTTCTTTTCCTCGTCTCTTTCCACCAAAGAGACTGGACGATAAGAGCGTTCACTGCCGTGCATCGTCTGGCAGCCAGGTGAGTTGGTTCATTAGCATAATGAATGGAGGGAAAGCTCTTGTCATCGAGTGTCTTTGTCTCTGTGGGGGAGGCGTGGCTATGGGCTACACACACGCACATGCACACACGCGCACACACACACACACACACACACACAGTGCGATCTTGGTGAGGGGGAGACGAGGCGGAGGAAAAAAAGAGAGCTGAGCGTAAGAGAAAGACCAAATGCCACAGCATTTATTTATTTATATTTCTTATTTATATTTATTTAAATATTGTTTTTCGTTGTTTTTTTTCAAGTGCAATTTTTGATAAGAGACTGAGAGTCCATTTTATCGTTTTTGGTTGTTTGATTTTTTTTCTATTACAGTGCATTTTATATTAACAGGGACTGAGAGTCTATTTTTTTCTATTTATAAGGTTATATATTTATTTATTTTGGTATTTTTACGTGTTATTTCGGATATTTAAATTTTCTTTTTTTGCATTCCTAAATATTCTAGTTAAATAAATGTTTATTTCTCTTTAAAAGGGTGAACTTGCATCATTACGCCTTTATTATCATTATATTAGGGATCGACCGATATGGGTTTTTTAGGACCGATACCGATTATTAGTAGTCAAGGAAACGGATAACCGATATTTAGAACCAATATTCATTTGCAGTAAAAATTAAAATTTTGGTGTCAAAATTTAGAATAACACACCTGGGATTAGACTGAATACAACAGTATACTGTTTGTTTTTGTACTTTACAAAAGGATAATTTTTAAGGTACTTGTACTTTACTTTTCCATTTGATGCTACTTCACTTCCACTCCACTATATTTAATAGAGAATTGTTTTACTTACTTTCTACTCTTATGATATATGAATAACAGTTAATTAATGATGTCTTATGTTCTCTCTCAGGTACATCTGATCCAGCCTGATTAAGTACAAACCAATAAAGAGGGTGGCAGGAACAGGAACCTTGGCTCACTTCATTTATTGATAGCTTTAGTAGTTTAGTAAAAGTAATTTGTAATTACATGTATTTAATATACCAGTCACATTTCATTTTTTCAGCAAAATGAGTACTTTTACTTTAATGCCAAGTAAAAATTGAATTTCCCTCCCCTTAATAAAGTATATAAATAAAATAAAATAAATAATAAAATAAATAAATTTAATTGATATTCTTCTATACTTTTTAAATACATGTCTAAATGAATTAATGAAGCCTACAAACAACTTCACATCAGTTGCTGAAACTAGCGTGCATGTACACAGACAGACAGACAGACACACAGACACAGACAGACAGACACACACACACACACACACACACACACACACACACACACAAGCAAGCGCCATACCGACCATACACAGCTGAAATGCACTGAAGTAAACTTCTACATGTCCGTTAGCTTTAGCAGCCGATGTTAAGTAGTTTTAGACGATATTATTGTTTCCAATGGCTGCCCGTTGCGACTCGCAAGCAACCGCGTGAGGGGGGGAACAGACACTGAGATACAGTATGAAGATGGCGTGTTTATCAAGCATCAACAGTGGTGTCTTTAAAACTTCAGCATGGAGGATTTCATATTGCAACTTCGACATTTTCTGTTGCTTTACCTTCAGACATCACACTGCTGCTTCACGGAGCAGTCCTCTCTCCGCTCCTCTCTCTCTCTCTCTGCTGCTGCCTGCAGCGCTGCATCTACCTTCAGTGTTGCTTGGCTGTCACTCACTTGTGCCGTGTAGCCAATCAGTGGGGGCTGTAGGCGGGACATTTGTTACACAGCACAGAGTGGAGACTTAAGGCAGAGAGGCAGAGAGGCAGAGAGAGACGGCTGCATGAGAGCCAAAGGAGCGTGTTTTAATTAAAATAAACGTATTTTAATTAAAATAAACATATTTTATCGGCTATCGGTGGAAAAAACGGCCGATGCCGATTATCATAACAATGCTGAATATCGGCCGGTATTACTGGCGGTGCCGATTATTGGTCGATCCCTACATTATATAAGTTTAAAAAATGGTCTAAAGACAGCAAAATTACAACAATAATGAAAATGGTCTTAAAAGCACAATATTATGCAATATTATTGCTTATCGCAATAATTTCTGACGCAATTAATCGCCCAGCAAAATTTGTTATTGTGACAGGCGCACTCCACAGTGCTCTATAAACAATAACAATGGCATTAACATGGCATTAACAATCATTTACCTTCCCTGTTATATGGTAGCTGATCTGGTTCTCTGCTCAGAGGGTAAGGAGCCCCTGGACCTCAATATTTTCCCAATTCTTGGACTGCTGTTCTTCTACGTTGGCTGCTAACTGCTAAGAGCTACTTTTTAATTCCCCCAAGGTGGGTTGCACACATGAGACAGCGTCAAAACATCACACCTGCGCCACCCATGATCCCGTCCTGCCAGCTGTCCCATTTATACTGACTGCATTTTGACGCTGTTAACGACATTCCCTGCTGGCTTAAAGGCAAGACAACTCTGTCACCACATTCCGCAATTGTACCTTTTATACAGAACGGTGGAGCTGCATAATGACACTATATGACCGCTTTGAAGAGGCAATGTAAAAGGGGCTATTAATGTTAAATCCATAATGACTAAGATGATAAGTTTGACTGTTTGGCTCTGCTTATGCTGGTGTCTGTATTCAGCCTAAAGTTTATGAGTTAAAAGACACATCACTCTGTAACACCACTGTACAACCACCACTGTGTTTTTGAAGTTCAACGGGGACACACAGAGTGGTGACTCGTCTCTAGAGAAATGATCATCTGATCACATTACGTCAATTTCAGAACCTCCCAGTTTACCTCAGATTTATGTCCTGTCAAAATTTAAATATGATCAGCTTCATAGGTCTGACTCAAGACATTTGGAGTCAGTAGGTTGTAAAGTACAGTAGGCTACTGATATTTAAATGTGTCAGATACATTTAATTAACATTTCATATTCTTTGCTGCTCAACTCATTTTATGTTGTAGGTACAGACTCTAAAGATGATTTTTGGCTCCAATCACAGAGTATTGCAGGTTGCAAAACACGAGGTGCACTGCACTGCCTTTTTTAAAAATTGAATGCCGCAAGAAGAAAAAAAGAAAAAAAAAACCACTTGCTGTGGATTTTTATTGTTGCCAGGCAACCACGCCATCACCTCCTTATCCTAACCTTTCTGTGTAATCGATCTACTGTGAATTTATTTATTTTTTTATTTCACAGTAATTAGTAGCTCGTTACTAAAATGGACAGGCAGAGGGTACTTGCTCTAGCTCTGGTTGAGGGTGAGAGGCTGTCAGCAAATAGTTTGTTGGGCACAGGGAAATGGAAATCTGTGTGGGAACATGTCACCCTAAAAAAGAGGGTGGATCACAGGGAGTACCACCACTTGGTCCAAGAGCTTAGCCTCGATGATGGCTGTTTCCAGGCGTATTTTTGGATGACTCAGGGGCAGTTTGACGACCTGCTTACTATCATCTGGTCGTATAGCTCTGGGTATCCAGCAACCGCTACCACCAGTTTCTCCTCCATTGTTTACCAACTGTAAACTTGTTGTCCTGACCACCACAGATGCCCCCCCCCCCCTCCCCCCTCAAATCATCCCATTGGACAATGGGAAAAAAGCTGAGATGACGTGGGGTGCATATCCGCTCTGAGTTGAAGTCTTCTCAATTCCAGGAGTTCAGAGCATTCTGGCAAAAACGCTAGGTGCCTAGAGCACAAAAACGCGAGGCACATCACAACGCAAAACCCATAAGCAAAAAGGTTCATTCTCATTTAAAACAATTACAAAAAGCCACCTCCCACTGCTAAAATGCTTTCTGTGTGATCAGGACCTTATGCTGCCACTAAAAACTACAGTCATTCTGCCTTCTAGCCAGAACAGGACATTTTTAGGATACAGATTCAATAAGTGGATTCGTTTCTGGATTTCAGATCAATGCAATTTTATCGGATCCCATTCTTAGACCAAGCATGTTAAACTCCTAGATGGCAAAGCAAGTACTGTTGCTGTTACCCCATTTTTACATGAGCCAGGTACAGCTGATTTCTACTGTGTCTGGGTACGTGTGCCCCCCCCCCACCCCCACCCTTAGCTTTCATGTTAGTAAAATTGTTTCATACAAACGTACTCCTGTGTCATTTTCTACGGGATGTGCTTATGTTGTTGCTACAGTGTAGAAAACAGCGCCAATGGCCAGATCCCAAGCCCATAGTGTTGACCATCACATTGTGCTTACTGTTGTTTAGATTTCGGAGACCCTGTCAAGAACAGGTATCTAGCCTGTCGTCCTGCTTTATGACCCATGGCTGTGCAGTTAAGGGAATGAGATAAGTGCGTGCTGCATGCATATGCAGATTGCGGAGATGGGCAGCGCTGAGAAATGCCGTTGCAGCGCTACTGGCCGACTGCTACTCAAGTTAAATAGAGGTCTATCAGTGTGTTTGGGTACAGTTGGCTTTCACACCTGATAGAAATTGTACCTGTGTGCACAAAAACCGTATATATCAGTACGTTTACATGACACTTGAAAAAACATAATTATTGCCTTAATCCGACTATAACTGGACAACTGAAGTGCATGTAAATGCGTTACTCCGACTAATATCGGAGCTCTCCAACTCCGATTAAGACACCCAGATAATGCGATTGGAATTCGATTTTCTCCAGCATATATACGCTGTAATCGGAGTTAAACTAGACAATGCATGTGCGCATGCTCCACACCCCCCGCGCTGGCGTATGACCCCAGAATAGACAAGGCATGCTATTGTTGTAGCCCTCCAACAGCATACGGCGTTCTTGTCTGCCTCTCGAAATCACCAGTCTCTCAGATTAACTCATATCGCAGCGGTGCCTGGATAGCGTGACGTGTGTGGTTGTGCTGCTGCCGTGGTCCTGCCAGATGCCTCCTGCTGCTGCCATCATTAGTCATTAGTCATACTTCTA
>NC_065511.1:127434-150990 GCF_006386435.1 Epinephelus moara
AGCTGTACGATTATCCATCTTGCTGTTGTTCGAAAATGCCGGTCTGCCGCCTGACTCCAGTTGTTTATTATTAAGTGACGTAATAGGTCAGCCGGAAAGGGGGCCGTATTAACCCGCTGAAACGAAGCATATCGCCACCTAGTGTTGAGGAGGAGGACACGTTCCCGTCAGTAATTCAATTTTCTCAGTTGCTTGTAAACTGGGACAAGGACAGAAGTCCGATTAGACGCCAAAATCGAATTTTGAGCATAGCTCGATTAAGCTGTGCATTCAAGTGCACCCAGGCCGACCCAGGATGAATACGGTACACAGCCTTCACACTGAAGTGCAATTTGGGGTCAAGTGTACTCTGATCCAGACCTGGGTTCCTGATGTGGAAGCCTCCTAAGAGGAGACTCCAACTGTTGCACTCTTGCAGCTTTTGTAGTTAGTAGAGCTGCACTGGACTCAGAATTAGGTCAATCGAATTAGATTCAGGCATTTTAAATATTTGGCAATTCTGTTGTTGTTGTTGTTGTTGTTTTTTCATATAAATTATTCAAGTTTGAACAGGGCTCAGCAGGATGTTCAGTGTGAAATTGGCATTCATGTAATATAGAAAACAAGCTCATGTGCAACAATTTTTTGCTGAGACTTGATATCAAACAAAAGCCAGAGACTGTCATTTAGTATCTGTGAGCTGTAAATTCATCACTTCTAAGAAGAGGAGAGAAGATAATGTTATCTCAGAGCCTTATGGTGAAAAGTTCCTCCTCCTCTGTGCCTCATGTCTGCAGCTGTTTGTACCTAAGAGTAGTGATAAAGTCAAGAGCGTTCACTCTGCAGCAAAATCTGGGAACCAAAACGTTTCAAAAGTTCACTGCACAGCACACTGACCAGCAAAAAACACCCAGACTGCTCAATGTGAAGTAATCTCAGTCGATTGAGGGGTCTCCGACTGACAACTCAAATCTCTGACTTTCAAGGGGCAGCCCTAGTAGCTAGCTCAAGGATTTGTGTTGATATGCATTTTTAGTATAATACAAAGTAATTTAGGTAAGGTTTGGCAAATTAAACTATAAGTTGAAGCTATCTAAATTATGTTGAAACTAACTCTAAAAAATGTAGCGGAATTGTCTGTTTTCATTATTACAACAATATGGTAAATGGATGGTCCTGCATTTGTATAGCGCCTTTCTAGTCATCTGACCACTCATAGCGCTTTTTACACTATGAGTCACATTCACATACACATTCATACACTGGTGGTCGAGGCTACCATGCAAAGTGCCACCTGCTACTCTGTTTTTAACACACTCACACACCGATGGAACAGCCATTGGGAGCAATTTGGGGTTCAGTATCTTGCTCAAGGATACTTCAACATGCAGACTGGAGGAGCCCGGGATCGAACCACTGATCTTTCAATTGGTGGACGACCCGCACTACCTCTGAGCCACAGCCGCCCCAATATGACAATATAACCTGTGAGACAATATGAATTTGTCGATTGTTAGAGATTGTACCATACCAGTTACACTATGGCAGTGACCCATTTAACATCTCTGTATGCATTAAGCCATTGTGAGCAATGTTTCAAATCAGTGAGCTAGACTGCTTTAGGGCTATATTGGATTGAGTTTTGAGTGATTTTTGCATGATGTGATGATGGTTTAGTTTGTTGGATTAGCCAAAACAGACTTTCTTTTAAGAGTTGATTCCCTAGCATTGTTATTGATAATGTGATTTAAAAAAAATTACACACACCATTTTAGAGGATTTAAAGTTTGTGTGCATGCCATGTCTATTGTCATCAGATTATTTTCCATTTCTTTCTCTGAGGACTCGGTGTTAGTTGTGTCTCTGTATTTTTGAGTGTTTACAACAGACCTGTGTGTGCTTGTACATCATCAGAAAATCCTCATCAAAAAACAAAATTTAATTTTGTGGCTAATAATAAAGCACATGACATCATGACATGCCAAATCTATAGGTAAAACAGGCTATTTGGTTTTTTTGTCTGCTTATATAAAAATACATATGATACAGATATATTCTAAGGTGCAAACAGCCACAGTTTGAAATGGCAGAAAACTCATGGCCTGATGTTGCAATACAGCCCTTTTTATCGTCTTTTTTTTTTTTTACAGTGATTCCCTGATTCACAAAACAGTTTAACGCTAGAGCTTTGAGGAGAGGATGGGGTGTTTGAGTGCAGGCAGGAGGCAAAGAAGTACCTGTTACCCCTCAGAGAGGAGTTAAACAGAGAGCAAACACAAGAAAAAGACACACACTTGGTACTCTCGCTACTTTGTTTTAGGGTTTGCTGTAAATAAATATTGTTAACAGTAAGAAAAAGAGGTGGGTATACCTTGTATACCTGCGTATAACACCCCCCCCCCCCCCCAATTACACCACTGCATCCATCCATGTGCATTTACATTACATTCTGAGACCTTAACTGCTGTTAATCAAATGAAACTATTGCCTCATCTCTCATCTAAACAGAAACGTGAAAATAACTGCTAGCTGAAATTAACCCCTAAATACTGAAATAGACGGATATCAAAGAAGCAGTCTTTTTCTTAAGTTGAAAGCAGAGGTTTTCAGAATGTGAGAAGTACCTCCCCTGGTGCATGAGGGAGAGCCAAAGGGGGTCTCAGTGGGACAGGCGTGAAACAAAGATGCTGCATGAGGTGAAACAGACAGATGCATGCTTGTGTTCTGACAACAAAGCGAAGTCAGTTGTAGTCGTAGTCATAACTCAGTATGATCTGACCAAACAGACATGATACACATAATTCACACACAAGATTCAGTGTCACTGACACTGTCACAGTGTCACTATTCTAAGATGCAATCTTAGAATATAATGGTTTTGAATGTCCATCACGAATGAATGTCTCAAAATCTGCTTAGAAATAACAGAATTAGACAGTTTGTCATACACGTTCTGGAGTTTTAACGATCTTCAGAACAGTACACTGCATACAGGAACTGCTAGTAGCTAATTCTGCATACTTTTAATGGTGCCACATTATTAACAAGTACAGGCTAAAAAACAGCCCACAGCTGTAATACAAAATGTAAAGTATCATATTTATCCCCCATACAGAAGAAGAGGATGTAAAAACATTACATTTCCAGCCAGCTAAGTTCTGCCAGATAGCCAACTTCTTTAGTTCACTATTGTTTAACTAGCTATGGCTGTGTAGCTGACAGTCACCCAGGTAGCTTGGTTAGCTGCTGCATATGTCGCAGAAGTTAGCTAGCAGCCTGCCAAGACAGCCAGACTGTAGGGTAATCAAGTACAGGCTAACTGTTTTCCTTATCCGTTATCCCAAAGGACAGAGGGATGTCGTATGCTGTAAAGCCCTCTGAGGCAAATTGTGATTTGTGATATTGGGTTTTATAAATAAAATAAAATTGAATTGAATTGAACTGACAGTGTGAATTTAATTAAGGCTCATAAAACTAGTAACGATAACACTACTAGAGTCCTGCGAGGGTTTTACCTGCTGGGTACCCATGGGCAACCGACCCCATGCAGGTCTCTGAACACTACTAGCAATCAGATTGGAGACTAAACAGCCTATAGAAAATCCTGCTCCTCTTTACTGATTGGACTGGAATTGTGGCACACTGTAACACCGTTAAGTTGAGCAGGCACACTGTCAAACCCGAGAGTGCAAAAAGCGTAGATCTGGAGAGCAGGGGCCTGTATCACGAAGCGAGATCAACCTTTCCTGGGTTACCCAGACCTATCCTGGGTTGACTAACCCTAACATTGGCAATCAGGATAATCGGTATCACGACGCTGGATATCAACTCGGCAACTCAACCCAGGGTTGCTTTATCAAGAGCCGTGAACGCGCACGCAGCGGACCAATCACAATCGTGAGAGAAGCGCAGCGTCACTGAGCGTCCTCACAGAGCGCCGTATGTGAGGAAAAAAAGTATTTCTCATGAGGATCAGAGATTAATTCTACTAAAATATGAGGAGGAGAAAAGCAACATTACAGAAAAGGGCAACACCGTGGCAGCTGCAGGAGGAGGAAACATGCGTGGCAACGCATAACGGGATGAATAATGTTTAGTTTTAGTTTAGATTAGTTTATTTGCACATAATGTTAAAAACAGACAGTATAAAATTTACAAGATTAAAAAAGAAAAGCCACTAAAAGCTTATCAAAGAAATTCCCCTGTCAAAACATCAATGAAATCACATAATAGAGAAGAAAAAATAAATGGGTAAGGAAAGAAGGAATAGAGGAGGAGAGAGGGAAAAATCAAGACAAAACAAGGTAGCAAATAAAATGATGTGTAGGTTAAATTACTCATCACTGGTTCAAGTAGCTACAGTACCTGTACCTGTACATCTGACACTGATCACACCCTTGAATCCCATGAAATCAATGCTGAGCAGATGAATTGCGTGTATTACAATTATCGTCTAACATCATAGCGTCTGATAAATTGGTCTTCTTTGTCATAACGTTATATATGCTACAATAAAGCTTACAGCTGACGCCACAAATAAATCATATCAACACCAAATTGATAGTCTGAATAAAATCATCCTGGTATTGAGCTGTGTTATTTTAACAGCTGCGCAAAAATATACCTAGTCTCCCTCTTTAAAAAACAAAAAGGAAAATCCCTCAAACACCATGAAGTGTAGACATGATAGGCTACTTTCCACATTTCCAGCAGCAAAGCTGTCAATTAGGCCCATTATCTTTAACAGGGATCATTTCCTCCAACAAAACAAAATGTTGGCACTAATTAATGGTGCTATTAAGTAGTGATGTCCAAATGAAGCTTCATGAACCGCCAGTTGTATTTGCAGAACCCACTAGATGGCGTTCTTGGTGTAATGAAAAAGGCTCAAGGGATGGCAATGCAGTTTGGTGTCAACCCTTTGTTGAACAAAGATTGCCAGAGTGGACTCAAAAAACAAAGGAAATGGTTCATGAAGCATTGTTTGGCCATTGCTAGTTGAAACCAAACTGTTCCCAGTTCCCAGACGGCCGTGTTCACAGGCTGCTGCGCAAAGGAAACTATGCGGAGCGTGTCGGTGCTGGCGCCTCCGTCTACCTGGCGGCTGTGCTGGAGTATCTGACCGCTGAGATCCTGGAGTTGGCTGGAAACGCTGCCCACCACAACAAGAAGATCCATATCATCCCCCGTCACCTGCAGCTGGCTGTCCGCAACGATGAGGAGCTCAACAAGCTGCTGGGCAGAATCACCATTGTGAAGTTAAAAAACGGCTCTATTAAACTTTTAACGGGTCTATATTAGCCTACACATTTAAACAACTGGTGTGATGGTGTGTTGCACTGACAGGAGATGCCTGGTACGTGCTGTCTAGGGCTGTCAAAAAAAAACTTAAGTTCTAAATATATTCGATTTTTAAAAAAAAAAAATTTTTTTAAGTTCAAACCTAAATTTGATAATTCGAATATCATTAATAATTAATGAATACTATTAATAATGTTGTATATCACGGCAAATCCCGTTCGGGCGGAGATGGCTTGCGCACAAGCCGGGCCAGAGAGGGACGCAGAGAAGGCCAACACCACCCACTGTGCTGTCTGCGATGTGTGACCTGTTCCGGGAGACATACAAGGAGGGTGTTGCACCTGCTGCCTCCCTGCCTACCCTTTTTGAAGAAGAGATGAAACGTTACCAGAATGAGACACCACTACAAGCCGACCAGGATCCACTCTTGTGGTGGAAAACTACAGGCGCACTGAAGTATCCAAACATTGCTCAGATAGCGAGGCAGACGTTGGTCATACCTGGGACTTCAGTGAGGTCAGAAAAAAACAAAAAAAACAATAATAATAATAATAATAATAATAATAAATTCGAATATTATTCGAACTCTACTAAATTAATTTGAAAATATTCAAACTCAACTTCATGGTGCTTTTGACAGCCGTAGTGCTGCCGCTCATGAACAGTCAAACGAATATTAGCCTACCGTTTAATAGTCTAGAGTGCGAAAATAGGACAACGCCTGTTTTATTATGATTATTATTATTATTATTACCGTGGTAATACCGGTTACCGTGGTATTTTTGCCCACGGTTATCATACCGTCAAAATCTCATATCGGTACATGCCTAGTGGAGACGGTGTCTGCCGCAGAGTGCAGTGTTCTGGTGGTATAATAGGGCACTATCAGCTCTCTAAGATATGATGGAGACTGACCATTTAGAGCTTTGTAAGTTAGGAGAAGGATTTTAAATTCAATTCTTAATTTTGCAGGGAGCCAGTGCAGAGAAGATAGAAGCTACAAAAGTACTGAGAGCTGAGCATACAGATACTTTTAAAAACGCCTTTCTCTCTGGTCTCCAGCAGACAGAGGTGAGGAGAGTCTCACAAAACACACGGATTGTTTGAGGGGTAGAAAGGGGGTGGTCGGGTGTTGACTGGAAGCCGCTAAAAGTTACAGAGGAGAAGGCCCACAGTATTGTATGTGTGCTAAGATAAGATAAGAGATAAGATACACCTTTATTGATCCCACAATTGAGAAATTGTGTTAGGAGAAAGAGTCAGATTAAAAATTTAAAAATTTAAACTTAAAAACTTAAAACTTAAAAACCAGGCACGCAAAATAAAGTACAAAAATACAAGAAACAGCGATTAATAATAATAATAATAATGATAATAATAATAATAATAATTATTCTAATAATGAGAAGTGGATAATAATGAGCAGTGGATTAAAGAGAGCATATCTAGTGCAAGTGACTGTGCAAAAAACAGCAACAAGGGGGACAGTAATTTTATAATGGTGTTTATAAAGTGTCCATAGTGTCCATAAAGTGTCCATGGTGCAGTTTATTGTGAGCAGTGCTGGTTATGTAGCCTGACAGCAGCAGGCAGGAAGGACCTGCGATAGCGTTCCTTCACACACTTTGGGTGAATCAGTCTGTTGCTGAAGGAGCTCTCCAGAGCTTTTATCTCCTCCTGCACGGGATGGGAATCGTTAGTCCTCAGAGATGACAGCTTGGCTGTCATCCTCCTTTCTCCCACCACCTGCACAGAGTCCAGAGAGCATCCCAGGACAGAGCTGGCCTTCTTGGTCAGCTTGTCCAGTCTCTTCCTATCTGCAGCCGAGACACTGCTGCCCTAGCAGACCACTCTGTAAAAGATGACTGATGCCACCACAGTGTCAAAGAAGGTCTTCAGGAGCGTCCCCTGAACTATAGTGCTGTTATGTGATCAGTCCAGTCCAGTTTATTGTTAAGATGAACACCCAGGTACTTATAAGATGTCACCATCTCAATGTCCTTTCCTTGGATGTTCACCAGTATTGGGGGGAGGAGTCTGCGCCTGTGGAAATCCACCATCAGCTCTTTGGTTTTTCCCACGTTGATCTGAAGGTGGTTCCTCAGGCACCAGTCCACAAAGTCCTGGTTCAGTTCTCTGTACTCCCTGTCATCTCCATCTGTGATGAGGCCGACTATGGCAGAGTCGTCGGAGAACTTCTGCAGTTGACAGGTGGAGGTGTCGTATGAAAAGTCTGCAGTAGAGGGTGAAGACGAGCAGTGCCAGCACCGTCACCTGCTGCAGTATGTTCATTCATCTCACAGACTGATTTAGTGTTGCTTGTGCAACATATAGATCGATGTCGCACCGTAGACTAATTAACAGACAGATTAAACAGAGGAGCAGCTCTGTGTCTCTCTTAGTGTTGATGGAGAACCAGTGAGTGAGTGAGTGAGATGAACACTGGTATGCGTTATGTGGTGCACTTTGACCCTATGTCAGTATGAACGGTATTGTCTAAATCTATATCTTGCTTGAAAATATATTGATATATTCTAAAAAAATTTTAAAAAAAAATCAATATACCGCCCAGCCCTATGTCATACTGTTACCCACGGCAACAAGCATGGTGGAAAGCGAAATTATGATAGACTCTGTGGTGGTCCCAGAAAGAGGAGAAGCTCCAGTAGTGTGGAATAAACTGTGGTGTCATTGGGCCTGGGCGTCCTGAATGTTTTATGAACAGCCTGGACTCTCAGACTCTTAAAGCAAGTTTCTGCGAATTACCCTCCCTGCAGAGGGAACAGTGGCTCCTCTGGCAGCAGCACTGCTTCTCTCCCTCTCCTCTCTTGGAGTGCGCACACGGGAGTCAGTGTCGTCAAGTGATTTTGTCCACAGCACTGATGAGTGTTTATTAAAAATCTCATTGTGTAAATATTTTGTTAAAGCATCAGTAATCAACTCTGCATTATTGATGCAAGATCAATATTGATGAATTCTGTCAAAATTATCGTGATATTTGATGTGGTCCATATCGCCCAGCCCTAAGCACCCATACTGCAAACTGACGACTTATGCATTATAATAGCTCCATTGTCAGGACTGAGGCAAGAAAACTGCTGGTGTGTGTGTTTGTGTTTGAGTTTGAGAGAGGGGAATAGAAGGTGGATTATTGCACGCAGTGTTTCTGTAAGTTATAAAATAACTTAATCGGATGCAGCTTTGTCACCGGTGATATTTAGCCTATACACCAGTGAATTTTAAAAATAAACGGCATTCATCCCAGCAGACGTGAGGAGATATTGATCAACGATGGTGGCAAATGTTCATGATGGCAGCAACAAACTTGGGTACTATAAAAGGTACTTCTTCGCCCATCTGGTAGCCTGATGTTCATCTGTTTGATAAATACTTTTTAAGCACACAATGAATGCCATTAGCACCACCACAAATCTGCGCCCAGGTGTTGGTGTGAAGATGATGGCATCGTTATGAAGAGACTGCTTTGACAACATTAGATGTGTTGTTAATGCTCACTGTGTATAGGCTCAGACTCTTCATCAGAGACAGTTGTGAGAAGGCACTGAGTAGTGTTTGCCTGGTAAAGCACTCCTCCTTCACAGTGATGTATCGAGGCATATCTTAAGGTAACTTAATGAGTCCAAGCCTCTGTAGTGTTTTTAAGCCCCTGCTGTGGATGTTTGAGTGGTTGGGCTATAGGGGTTTCCTGCTGCGCTTTTCCCACCCCTTTTGTTACATTTCAGTTGGTTGTACAAAACTGCGCTGTTACTTTTGCTTGTAAGGTAATGTGGGGGCTACTGACTGTCTTCACTGTCTTTGAATCTGATTCTGCACAGCAGATGGCTCAATGTTTTGGGTTACACAGCATTTTGATCAGAATTGGGGGGGGGGGGGGGTCGGGGGGGTGAATACATATTCCTTTCAGAAGATATGCCTGTGTTGAAATAAATATATACCTATACCAGTAGTTAGGGATGGGAATTGATAGGATTTTATTGATATCAATGCCAGTATCGATTCTGCTTATCGATCTGATTCTTTATCAATTCCCTTATCGATTCCTGCTGTGAATTTTCTGCGTAGAAAAAGTAGACCTTACAGGTTTTTGGTGTCAACAACATAAATTTTATTGTGTTTCTATTCTAAACAAGAGATAAGTGCTAAGTAAGTAAGTAAACAAAATATGAAATTGGTCCACTGCTAATCATCTAAAATGGAAATTGTTTTCATCTACGTCAAATAACGTTACAGAATCTGTTAGTGTTATCACGGTACCAAAATTGGGACCCATGGTACAATACCAGTGAAAGTATCACGGTTCTGAGTAGTATCACGATACCACAGCAAAAATGAGGCAGATGTGCCTTTTGTCATTTATAAAAAGATAAATCACTTTTCTATAATACATCAATGATATTTCAGTGGAATAAATTACTTATTGACTTATTCATACTTCAAAAATAATAAGTGATTAACATAGGGGGGATCAAAATAAAATAAATAAATAAAATAAAAATCAACCAGCCACCCTCCTCCCCTGACAAGTTAAGAACAGTCCCTAAAGTGCGGTGAGGTTTGTGGACCGTTACCTGCCACAAAGAGTAATATGAACGGCTCATTTCCCCTCTGACACGTCACATACTGTGTGCCGCCACAGCTCGGCTGTTCAGGTACTTTTGGGCAGTCATGACACCAAGAAGAGGAAATTATTGGACCTGCAGCCGGGCTTCTCTGTCGCCAGTAAGCCATTATCTTGCGCCGCGGAGCACTATGGCCATCGTATTTGACAGGAATACGTATTCCTGTCCGTGTCTGTGTCTTTGACCCCCGTTCAACCCACAACCGGCAGGATTCGCCTTTCGTTTCTGCTGCTGGTTGAAATCTGTACTCGCACAGCGTGCTGAATGATTTATTTTGCTCACACAAAACTATTTTTAGTCACAAATGCGAGTAAAATGCTCGCATCGTAGAGCTCTGTAGTGGAAAACAAATCACTGTAGCATTGGTGGTGTTACCGCCCTTGCATGTAATTACGGTGCAGCATAAATTGCACGTCATGTTGTTGTGATGAGTGAATGTCATGAGTCTTTTTTGGTGAAGTGAAGCCAAGCTTTCGACCACTTCTGTCTCTCCACCATTATGTCTTCTTTGTTGTTGAACGTACTGCTGACTGACGAGCGTGACGTTTTGTTGTTGAACGTACTGCTGACTGACGAGCGTGACGTGCGTCATCGACGTAAAGATTCGGCATAATGAAAAGAATCGATAAGGGAATCGTTAAGCATAAAGGCTAATGATGTCGATGAATTGAACCAGTTGGAACCGGTTCTTAACAGGAACCGGTTCTCGATTCCCATCCCTACCAGTAGTTCAGTCTCTCACAGCATGCAAAAATGTATTTCAGTGGTTTGGTGTGTTTTTAGAAGGAATAATCCAGCATAATTTCTGGCCAGTTTTGACAGCCCGAGTGTAATGCACACTTGTCATTTGTTGATGCAGCTTAGGGAGAAATTAGGTGTGTATGTTTTCATGCAACAGATCTCCCTTCTAATACAAACAACATGGCAGAAGCGTTGTTGAGTTAAAAATGAGATGGCATAGAGGACTGAGTCAAGATTTTGATGGTATTTCAATTTATCATGCAGCTTTACTGTCGCAACAAAATCCCTGAAGGGACTGCAACAGTGGCTCTTATTGCTCATGAATTCAACTCTTCATTTGTAAGAGTCGGTGTTAATTCTTCTTTCCAAAGTTACATAGTTGTAACTTAACTGAAGGTAGGTTAGGCCTATAATTGTGAAAACTCCTCATGGAATGTTGACAACATCAGCAGATGCTGACTAGATGAAGCCATTTTTGGAACTTACCTATGGAATGTCAGTTTGAAAGAGAACAAAATTACACTTTGAAGAATGAGATAGTGTGCTCGAGTACTGTCTTAATCATATGATACTTAAGAAAAAAACGCAGGGGCTCTTGAAGAAGAGGGTCAGCACATGGGAACAAAAGATGAACTTCAGGCACTCATGCGTAGAGCAGGAACAGATGCGTTTGAATTAAGTTAAAAAGCCTTCATTTCAAAAGATGTCTGCTTGCATTAAAACACCAACCGGTTTCGACTCTGGTCTACATCAGGGTGCAAAAGGGTGGACAGGAGTCAAGCAAACATTTTATAAGCTTGGGAGGGGGCTTCACCCAATCTTGATTAATAAGTGAGCACAGGTGGGTCACAACAATGGGTTATAATGAGAAGCCATTTTGAAAGTGGCATGCCTCCACAAGTGTTAAAAAAAAAAAGAGAGAAAAAATAAAAGGAAGGAAATATTACTCAGTTGTATCCCTAAACCTAGAATAAGGTGTGGTGTTTCTGTCCTATGATGTTCTGTAATCTAAAAAAATTAAAATAATAATAATAATGATGAGTGATGATGATGATGATGATGATAATAATAATAAACTAATAATAAAATAAAATAGAAATAAAAATAATTTAAAAAATCTGAATAATGAAGATTAATAACAAGACAAACAACAATAACAAAAACAAATCATATGATGATATTACTCAATTAAAGGAAGGGTGTATAATCAATTTCCTCATTTAAACCAGGATATATCATTGCATTGAGTTTGAAGATCCAAAAGGTTTCTCTCTGGAGAAATCTACGTAACCGATCTCCACCTCTAATGGACATCTGTATTGTTTCTAAGCCTTCTATTCTCAATAGAGAATCATTACTTTGATGTACTTCCTTGAAGTGTTTAGCAATAGGTTAGTCCTCATTCTGTGTCCTAATAAAGTATTTATGTTCTGAGAATCTATCTTTAAGGTGTCTTTTGGTGCATCCTACATAAAACAGTTGCATGGGCATGTTAGACAATATCAACAAAAGTTGTATTGCAGTTAATGAAATTCCTTTGGTTATATGTCCTTCCTGTCTTGAAATCAGTGAAGGTCTTTCTCTTCTGAACCACATTAGGACAATGCTTACATGTGTTAATGAGACACTTGAAGGTACCTGAGGGTTTCTTTAACCACATGTCCTCTTTGCGTGCTGGTAAATAACTGTGTACAAGTTTTTTGTTTATAGTGGGAGCTCGTTTGTACGATGGAGTATTAGGGACACATTGAAGAAAAAAAAATTCGGAGATTTTGAGAAAAAACTTGTAATATTACGAGGATGAAGTCATAACTGAGAAAAAGTCATAATTTTACAAGAATAAAGTCGTAATATTACGAGAATAAAGTTGTAATTTAATGAGAAAAAGTCATAATATTATGAGAATAAAGTCGTAATTTAATGAGAATAAAGTCGTAATTTAATGAGAAAAAAGTCACAATATTACAAGAATAAAGTCGTAGTTTTTAAGGAAATAACCAACAACAAACAGAATGGGTTAGAGGATGAACCTGCTTGTGGCAGCTGCTCTTTGTCTCAGGTGTGTTGCCTCGACACACACATTTGGAGGCAGGGCCGGAGTGGGACTCATTTTCAGCCCTGGAGTTTCATGCCTCAGACCGGCCCACTTTAGATCACGACCTATTATAACCTTACATGTTAAGTCTACAATAGCACACTGTTCTCTAAAGCCTTGTAATTCAGTGTATTTTTCTAAAATATTTCCAATTCAGTGCAAGTAAGGGTTGCTTCACAATGTAGATTTATTTCAACATGAGTGCACATCTCCAACATTATTCTTAACAACACAACATCCTTTTCAACAATATCAGAATCTATATTCTGTTCAAATACATGTAAGTAGTGCCCACTCTGGACTTGTGGGCTCATGGCTGGTGCTTGGTGCTGGATCTTGCTTCTGAGGGGCTACAAGACAAAGTTTCCCATTACGTTGTGATGCAACGCCACACAATTCATTGACTTGATAATTAATTAACTTGAACGGTGGTGGTTGGAGATGTATGCGTAGTCAGACGCAGCTGCTGAGCTCCATGGAGCCGTTGTCTCGCCCTCGGGTGCCGCAGGGACTTTGGCGTTCTCCGTACACTCTTCTGATGAGGAGGCGCGTCGGTTGTCGATTTCACAAATCGTTGGAGATGTGCGCGTAATCAGATCGCCGCTGCAGAGCACCGCGGAGCCGGTGTCTCCACCTCACCAATTCAGCTGCTGCAGAGACTTCACCTTCATCTGTGCGCTTTGTTAATGAAGAGGCGTGTCGGTAAACGACTCAAAAATTCATCGCCAGAGATGCATGCGTAATCGGAGTGCGGCTTGCACAGCCACGCGGAGCCGGTGTCTCCACCTCAGAGGGGGCCAGTGAAGGCGGCCCAGGGATGGCGACCCAGGGATAGCGGTAGCAGCATACGTGATACCCAGTGCCATGACTGAACACCGGCCCAATAAAAAAAATAACTGCCCTCGCGGCCCAAACGTCAGACTGGCCCACCGGGAATTGTCCTGGTCCTCCCAATTAGCCACTCTGGGCCTGGGTAATATTACAAGTTTTTTCTGGTAATATTACTACTTTATTCTCGTAAATCGCTGGGCTCCTGAGTTCAGAGTGGGCTCCCCCCTCCCCCCCGCGCGCTTGATACACAAACAACATGGCAGCGAGCGGGGAAGAACTCGTGCCCTAGAAAGGGAACAAGTTCTTCAGTTATTTGGAATTGGTTTGGTTTTGTGGCGTCAGACACAGAACAGGTAGGAGAAGAGTAACGAACACCGCAGATTGTCTTGTTGAGGTGCTGGCGATGGAGTAGAAAACTTGAAAAAAGAGGGAACACCGCACACTCAGCTCCAAGTAAAAAAAAGAATTTTATTTAGGATAACGTTTCGGCACAGGGCCTTTGTCAAGTCTTAACAGGCAGCCACAGAACAAACAGCACCCTGCTGCAAAGTGTGTTTGAAGGCTGTTTCTACCAGTAGCAGTACTACCAATTTACTGCAGCACCTCAAACAGAGGCATGCTGCCGAGTGGGAGAGGTGTTGCTCCCTACGGAAATATCCCTGTTCAAGTGCTGGAATTTGTTATTTATGTGACAACGCCTGAACACAACACAGGCTCCTGTGTTCGCTGTGTGTGTGTGTGTGTGTGTGTGTGTGCGCGCGCAGCAGCGCAGCACGGCACTCGTGCTGAGCTTGTGTTGCGTTCAGGCGTTGTCACGTAAATAACAACTTCCAACACTTAAAGGAGCAATAAGCAAAATCGTTTCACCGCTAGGTTCGCTGTTGTGCACTGCCTGTAGAGCAAAACAAAGTGTGTCATGAGCCACTCCTCCCTCGGCCTCTGCTGTCCAACACCCCCCACCCTGCAGCTGAGTGAAGTGGAGCATGAGGAGGAAGCACCGGTTAGCCCCTGCTTTCACTGCAGGCAGATTCACTCGCCACAGGGGCGAAGAAATAAAACCTAAGCAGCCAACTTAGTTTAGCAGTTAGCAATGTCTTTCACTCACTCTCGGTCTCTGCTGTGTTTCCCTATTTCCCTGCTTTCCTGTTAGCGTTAGCACTACTCGGCTGCCACGCTAACACTCCAACTGAGCCGGGCTCACAGTCTCACGGAGAAGAGTTGGAACGTTAGCATGGCAGCCCATTAGTGCTAACGTCCCCATGCTTCTCCGCCAGGCTCAGTGAGTCGGAGCCGAGAAGCGTGGGGACGTTAGCGTTAGCAGTAGTCGGCTGCCATGCTAATGTTCCGGGAGCCTGCTTCTTGGCTCCGGCAAGCTCTAGCGTGGGGACGTTAGCGTTAGCAGTAGTCGGCTGCCATGCTAACGTTCCGGGAGCCTGCTTAAGCGTGGGGACGTTAGCGTTAGCACTAGTCGGCTGCCATGCTAATGTTCCAACTCTTGTCCGTGAGCGCTCACGGGCTCACGGAGAAGAGAGGAATGTTAGCGTTAGCTCCCAGAGTTAGCACTAGATCTACTACGGCTACTGGAGTAGCTTGCAGCTATGGAGCGCTTCTACCAGCTCTTCTAGTCACTGAGCCTCGCCTCCATTTCAGCAAATATATTACATTTATTACAGGTACCATCATCATTGAAGTAGGCAGGGGAATAGCTAAACACAGCCGCCAGGCTGCCCGCCGGGCTACATTTTACAATGCTAATTGCAAATGTTAGCTGGGCTGCCGGGCTACTCACCTAACACAACCGTAACGCCTGACCCATTGCTGGGACCGAGCCGCTAATAACTCAAGCTCCGGACATTAACCCATGCTACGATTGTAACATTAAATTTAATTGAATCGACATAGCGACATGTGCCTAACGTTACTGTAACACTAATTAAAACAGACATTTGACTTTATGTTGTACCTGTCCAGGAGAAGAAGAGCTAGCTCCGAGTCAGATTGTAGCCCCTTTAGCTCTCGCAGTGCTCTCCACCTTGGAAATGCAAGGCCAATGTTAATCCGAGTTCTGTCCCTTTCTTTATCCGACAACTTCTTCGCCAACAACCGTTGTTTCTTTAGAGGTAATGTCAGATCCTGGTCGTCTTCAGGTGGACGTTCCGTTCCGCTCTCCGCTATTTCGCTGTGTAAATACGCGCTGCCATTGCTCACTGGCTGTAGCCTTTTACAGGGAGGGAGGGCCAAGGGCTCCGAGAGGAGGAGGAGGAGGAGGAGGGGGGGGGATTCACATGAACGCGCAGCTGGACCAGCTTGTAAACAATGGGCTGGAGATCAACACAGAGAGAGGGTGTGTGAGGTCATGCTATACTCCAGATGAAATTACACCTCTAGTTCTTCACATAGCCATTTTTTAATTCCTTCAATTTAGAAATGATGAATTTCGCTTATTGCTCCTTTAAATAGGTCATAGCACAAAACAGCAGCATGTCATGTGACTTTTTACTTTTATTATATTCAATAAAATTGTATGTTCCTAAATCTTGAGACACCTCATATGTAAGCTAGACAGACATTTCACCTGCTCATACTGTGCACAAATGTACTGTATGTACTTAGTCCTAAAGAGCCCTTATCGTGCCAGTAGATACATAGAAACATCCCAGCAGGCTGTGCTTTGCAAGCATACGAAAAAGTTTCACGCATGTGAAAATTAATTTTCATGCGTGTGCTTCACCTCCGCTGCTACAACTCCATCCTAGGGGAAACACTGCTGTGTGCGTTTTGTGCAACAGGTGGATGTGGTAGTCTACTGGTAGAGTAGAGAGAGAGCTAAGTAGCGTTGAAGTAAAGTAGAGCAGGGCAGAGAGATGGAAGCAAAATATATTAAACCCGGTGTTAATACAGCAGAAGTGGAGAGAGGGGTGAAAAATAAATAGAGGTGGGCATGGCTCAAATAGGGTGCAAAATTGTAGACGGAGAACGATTGACAAATTTTTCACTTTAAGCCTTGACACTGTCACTTTTGTGTAGGAATTAAGCTACAATACATGACATATGTTGTTTTAATTAATAAATACAGTGTGAATAAAGATTACATAACATAAAAATAACTGCAGTCTTTGTTATTTGATAGCCGCTTAAATTAAACAATTTTTATAGGGCAAGTAAAAACTGACTTCGGGCAAGTGAAAAAAATACCTTAGCGTTGAACCCTGGGTTGTAAATGAATTCTTCCCCCCAAACACCCAAATACAAGGATGCATATTCAGAAGCAAAACTTGCTCACATACAGGTGCCTTGACATTGTTTATATATTTTATCTTGAAAGTGAAAGACATTATTGTTGAGGACCCACTTCATGAGTTCCAAGAGAAAATTAGTAGGTATGGTTTCTTGTCTGCAGGATAAATAGTATTTGCTTGCACGTATGCCCCCTGAATGTACAATATTAGTGTACTAGGATTCTACATCAAGAGTTACTAAATATGTATCTCCAACTTCAGCAATATTTGATAGCTTGTTTAAAACACCTGTAGTATCCTGTACCTAGGACCGAAGTGTATACATACACATACACTTACATACACCATTTGTACAAATGGTTTTAGAAAATAGTCAATAAATTGGTATGCTGGTTCAGTCATTGTCCCATTGGCTGACACAATACGTCTGCCAGGGGGATTGGAGAGAACAAAATTACAACTGACACAGGGCAAATGCATGAAGAAGTCTCAGCACACAACAAGGAGAGAGGTTCCATTTTATGAACTGCTGCCTTTTCTATAGTAAAATAAAAAATACCTTCTAGCATCAGTACAGTTTAGCAGCTTCATATTGGTCTTTAGTAGGACTGGGCCATACCAAGCCAACACAACATGCTGGGGACAGCCGTTCTGCTGGCTCTGCCTCTGCTTGGTGACAGTGCTATGTCTGTGTTTGTGTTTCATTTGACAGTCTTAACCACAATGAGAAAAAATTCTATATCTTCAGAGGTCCTTGACTTTCAGCCCCAAGGATCAGTTGGTGACTGCTCAAATACTAATTTATGACACTTATATTACTGAAAATAGTGAAAGAGTCTCATTGTTGGCACAAGCCAAACGTTTCCAGAGATTAAGCCAAACACTACACACCTGTGTGAGCTGGAAGGTTAAAGGACAACTTCGGTATTTTTCAACCTGGGCTCTATTTTCCCATGTGTATGTGTGCGTATGATTCATGGGTACCACTCGTCCTAAAACTGGTTCAGTATTGAGGCGCGAAACGAGCTAAAATGGTAATGGGGGCAAATGCGTCCCGTATAAAAGTGGGGGGTTTTTTTTCGCCACTGACCGGTTCAGATCACCAGTGCTATCTCTGTAGTTAGCATATTGTAGCGGCCCTGGGGCAGTGGTGAGTGTGAATGAGTGGAGTCAGCTGTCAGTCAGTGTTGGAGCAGAGAGGGGGAGGGCGTCCCCGCTTGGTACTGTAAGTGAGTATGTGTGTATGAAGCGTGTGTTTTTTCGCCACTGACCGGTTCAGATCGCCAGTGCTATCTCTGTAAATAGCATATTAAGTTAGCCTTTCCCTTACCTCTGGGCTGTGTGATGTCAGGAATACTGAACCAATTTTAAAACGAGTGGTACCCATGAATCATACGCACACATACACATGGGGAAATAGAGCCCAGGTTGAAAAATACCGATGTTGTCCTTTAAAAGCTGTGATGGGGAAAAACTGCAAGGGACAGCTCTTTTTCACACAATACATACTCAGTATCAATCCAGGGTTCCCAAGGTCATGGAAAACCTATTACACAATCACATTTTCCCGGCCTGTAAAAGTCATGGAATTAGTCAAAATCATTGAAAGCTTTGGAAAAGTCATAGAATTTTATTCTGTGTAATGAAATTGTTACAATAATCTTCTGTGGATATTGGATAACCTTCCACGGAATGTAACATAGCAGTAAATTCATTTTCTGTAGCTGCTGACGTAACAATGCTCTAATATGCTTCGATTTGTGACATTTGTTTACCATCACATACGTTAAGTCGTTTTTTCCCTGGGTTCGTCTCTCCATTCCTGTATGCCAGCTACCTGAATATGTTTGAGAGGGGCTGTATCGGAACCAAAGTGGCACATTTTTTATTTAATTTATTGGTTCCAAGAAAATGTGGTGATCACTGTGGTA
This sequence comes from Epinephelus moara, assembly GCF_006386435.1. NCBI lineage: Eukaryota > Metazoa > Chordata > Actinopteri > Perciformes > Serranidae > Epinephelus > Epinephelus moara. Next base: position 146,192 of record NC_065511.1, read on the forward strand.
GGGTCACATGACCACAGTGTTGTAATGATGCGGTTATCTTCATAGCCCTATTAGGGATGGGTATCGATTCAGATTTTCCAGATCGATTCGGTTCGATTATCAAGGACTCAGTTCGATCCGATTCACAATTCGATTCGATTCAATTCAATATCAATTCAGTCAAGCATATTTCAATTATGATACAAAATTTGCATGGATATTAAGATATTTTATGAGAACTAACGAAGTATATTTAACAAGGAACCCTCTGACCTGGTGCATTACTATTAAAAATACTGTTTACATTAAGAATTGACCCCAAAGCAGTACATTAGTCATCATGTACTTTTATTTAACATTACCTGACACATACAAAATAAATATTTTAAATTAAATCTAATCACAAGGCAGACAATTTAAATGAAGTGGCTACAAAAAATGTAAACAAAGGACATCCACAAGTTTGCTTCCTGTAACCGTTTTATAAAGCTTTTGTGCAATACACTACAGTGGTTGTGATGCACACATTGACTGTATCAGTAGAGAAACAATATACATAGGTGAACCCTGCAGCAAAGTGAACCCTCTAACTCAGAGAGGATTTTTGCCTGCTCTCCATGTCTGTGTAAACAAGTTTTGCTGGCGATTTGGCAGTCACTAGAAGGACATTATGACCCTTTGTAAAAGTTTCTGTGTGTGGTACCTGTGTTGTACATGAGCTAACGTTAGCGGCTAAGGAAGGACTGAGAGGCTGTCCGGTATATGTGTGTGTCTCTGTCTGAGTGTCTGAGGAGCGTCAGTACGTTAGCTCGTTAGCCGTAACGTTAGCCTTGCTGTTTGTCATGTTAACGTTATCGTCGGCAGCCCTGAATAGCTTGTAAAGCTTTAGCATAGTTAGTTAACACATTTGTTATCGGCCCATGTGTTTACTGCTACAGAGAATTAATAAATCTTTGGTTTATTTGCACAACGTCGCCTCTCTGCCGTCTTTTATCACGCTTGCTAACACTAAGTTAACCTTACCAGCAGATCTGTATGAGGTACAAACTGAGGCTACAGTTAGCAGTGTGCTGATGCTTAGTGGTATTTCTTTTCTTTTATATTTTCTTTTCTGTGAAACTGATGTGCATTTAATAAACATGCGTACATTATTAACGTATTATTATATTTTTAGGGGAAAATGCGAGTGAAAATACTCGCACCGTAGACCGTCTCGCGAGATCTCTCGCCATGACCTCAGGTGCTAAATGCTGAGCTCGCGAGACTACCTGGGTTGATAGTACTGCAGGCTGCTGCAGTCTGCTACTGGCTGTACAACACGTCCACGGAGGAAAACAGTTATAGTAAAAGATCGATTTTTTAATTAATGAATCGATTTTGTGCCATTTAAAGGAAAATCGATTCAAATCGATTAAATCGATTTTTTTCAACCCAGCTCTAAGCCCTATACATTTATGATGGCAGCTCCTTCACACTCAGTGCTGTGATGTTCTAATTATGGTAGAAACAGTGGGTTGTATAAAGTTTGGAAAGATCCAGCCGTCAGTTTAAGTGTCAGTGTGCAATTATTTCCCAATCACTGAATGAAGTTTTGATGATGATGAGTGTGAGGCTAGAAAGAAGCCAGGGTTTGAGCTTCTCTCTCTAACTGTTTTTTTTGTTCTAACCACAACTGTTTCTTTGATTTTTCATGTGAACAACTGAGAACAATACTATAAAGGTCTTCCAGCAGAGACTGTCTGTTAAACCCCATATTTAAGCAAACTTGTGTCCCACCTCTCTACGAAAGCCAGCTTTTCACTCGGCCTTTCGGTGCAGCCACTCAGAATACCTATAAACACTTTTGATTTCCCTAGAGGTCGGATAACAGGTCTTACAAACTAGTTCTGATCAAGTATAACCTGAGTGTTAGGTTGCATTCACACACACTAGAACCCTGCATTAAAAAACATTCACACAGTGGGGCTGCCAACACAAGGGGCTCTGGCGAAACAACTTGTGGTGCAGTGTGACATCGTCATGCAAGGTGCTACATTGGCCAATGATATACAAGCACACATTCCTGCTGGATTACTTTTAAAGATCCAAACCCAGTGACGTTGGAAGGTATCCCTGGTGCATTAAAATCTGACAGGACACACCCTCTTAATGTTACCGATAATGCTACATTGTGAACAACAAATCCATGTTGACATCATAGAAACAGTGGCATGCATGACTTTACTTATGTTGATAGTATTTCTATGTCACAAAAACCACTGAGATAGAAATGCGCGTTACGGATGTTATCATCATACTGTCGGTGATTTTGTTCCAGTGCTGTGCACAGATCTGACACCTACCCACCAACAATACCAATGGCATTAACATGGCAACAATAAATCATTTACCGTTCCTGTTCTGTGCCAGCTGATCTTGTCCTCTGCTCTCCCGGACTTCAATGTTTTACCAATATGCAGACATTTTTGGCTGCTGTTCTACTTCTTTGAGTTTGCTGATAACTGCTAACAGCTACTTTTTAAATCTCCCATGCATAACATGTCACAACATCACACCTGTGCCACGCACGATCCTGTCGTGCCAGCTGTCCCTTTTATACTGATGTTGTTTCGATGATGTAACTACCTGCAATGCTGCCCAAAAAGGCATACAGCGCCGCCTCCCTGTTCTGCGATTGTACCTTTTTATACAGAATGGCGAGGAAGCATAACCACCTTGAAGAGTCAGTGTAAGGGGCTTCTGTGTTGACTAATTTCAATGATGATCCAATGATGCTACCGCCCAGGGGACGTCCATTGTTGAAAAAATATTTTCACAAGCAGCCACCATTGTCCTAACATCTGTGTATATATCTCATGTAGGGATGTCCCGATCCAGCTTTTTCACTTCCGATCCGATACCAATATTACAGCCTTGAGTTTTAGCCGATACCAATACCGATCCGATCCAAGCACGTATTATACATGTTCACTTATTTTGTTGTCAGTCATGTCAGAAAAGGTTTGATCAAGCAAAGAACAACTACTTAATCAGGTTAGTTAGAATGATCCACAACAGTTGGTATGAGAAACTGACCTGTTTATTGTTAACAGGGTTAAATAAACAAACTTTAAACTTGAACATTAACATTAAATAAAAAATATAGCTGGTTTGCTTTGGCTGCTTTGGCCCCTTAATAAATAGAAAATGAATCAACACAAAAAATCTTTAAAATGTCTAACAATGAAATTAAAATAGCAGCAAGACTCCACACACTTGTGCTTTGGCCCCCTAATAAATAAAAAAAAAGATTAACACCACAAGACATTGTTGGCATTTAACAAACAATGCAGCCTTTCCTTTTCAGTTATTTTAGTAGTGTTTTTGTAGTCCATCCATGGCTCCAATTTCACTAATTGTGCCCAAAACAATGCCATCAGTGCTCTTTACTTAAACAGTAAGAGTGTAAACCAAATAAAAATATCACTCTCAAAAAACCAGAGCAGAAAACAAATAGTCAGTTCACTAAATTGACCACTACTCCTCCTACCCTCTGTGTATCTGCCGTCTGCATGCTGGCCTGGTGGATTGATAGTAAGAGCTGGAGCGGATCACTGGAATAGACTGCTTGAATCGCGGCGCGCTGGGCTGGCCGGAAAACCTGGCACGGACTTCGTGAAAAACTGGATCGGAGTTCATGGATCGGCATTTTTCCATGCCTTCCGATCCGATGCCCATTTTTTGCTAATATCGGCGGCCGATACCGATCCGAATATCGGATCGGGACATCCCTAATCTCATGCAAGACAGGATTCTTATTTGTTTATAGTCTCAATGAATAAGAATAAAGATACACTATGGTTTTTTGAAGGTTTTTATTTATTTAACTTTCAGATACATTTTCAACATACATGGATGTAACCATAACTAGAACCATATAACATTAAACAAGAAATTAACAATACAATTTGTGGAAGAAAAAAACAAACAAACAAAAAAAAAACAGATAAAATAAAAAATAATAGTAATGATAATAATTATTGGTGACCCACTCGCTATGCAATATATAGTATAATGTCAAAATAATTCTGTTAGCTCCATGTTAACACATAATGGGAACTTCCCCCAACATGCTAACAGAAATTAGTATTGCAGTCGCAATGATATCTTAACAAATTATCCATTTTACTTCACATTCTCAACACAACAAATTGTGTGTTCATACTTACAGGCATGTTTTTCCTATACTCTGTGGAGCTCATCTAATAGCTGCTAGCTTCACATTGCTAAATATTGTTATTATGATTCCTGTCCCGCCCATCCCATTGACTTATTTTTCCTGTCCCATCCCAGTCATGTGATGAATAGTGGAACTGACTCCCATCCTGGAGAATCCGACATGGATCCTGTGACCCACAGGATTCCCAAAAATATAAAATCTATTGTAAAATCCTGTCTGTCAGTATAACAAACCATTGTACGGTGTCTAACAAGCCTGTAAACACATCAGTTAGGTTCACATACTGGACCTTCTGGATCCCATTTCATTGTCTCATCAGTGAGACAATGAACAACACTCCCCCACCAACACAGGGCTGCCTCTGGTCTGAATCTCCACAAACACTGTTAAGGGCACTTGAGAGCTTCAGAGAGTGATAGGCCATAACCTGGTCAAAAAAATCCAAACCATCTGCACAACTTCAGGCCTATATATATATACACATATACACATATACACATATATATATATATATATATACACATATACACATATACACATATATATATATATATATATATACATATACACATATACACATATATATATATATATATATATA
>NC_065511.1:153272-160619 GCF_006386435.1 Epinephelus moara
GGCTTCTCCGGTAGTGTTGATTCCACGGAAGATTGGAAAACCAAGGTTTTGTGTGGACTACCGGAAAGTGAATGAGAACACCATCACTGATGCCTACCCCATTCCCACCATCCAGGAAATACTAGATAGCCTCGCAGGTGCTGTGGTCTTCTCTTCCTTGGATTTGAATAGTGGGTATTGGCAGGTGGAAATGGACCCTGAGGTGCGGGAAATGACAGCTTTCATCTGCCCTCTGGGTCTGTATCAATTTAAAGTCATGCCCTTTGGACTGAAAAACGCACCGGCAACATTCCAAAGGCTCATGGAGAGAGCCCTAGGCGAACTGAAAGGCGGCATCTGCTTCGTCTATCTGGATGACATAATTATCTTCTCCCCATCCTGGGAGCAACATTTTGGTGATGTCCAAGCTGTCCTGGACAAGCTCCGCAGGGCTGGCCTCTCTGTAAACATGAAAAAAAGCAAACTGTTCAGGACATCACTGAAATTTCTGGGTCACATTGTATCTGCTGCTGGGGTCCATGTTGACCTGGACAAGACAGAATCTGTGCGAAACTTCCCAGTTCCTACCAACCTGAAGGCGGTGCAGAGGTTCCTTGGAATGGCGGGGTGGTACCATCGGTTCGTCCCCAACTTCTCAAGGATCGCAGAGCCACTCAATGCCCTGAAGAAAAAAGGAGCCAGGTTCCTCTGGTCACCTGCCTGCCAAGTTGCATTTGACACCCTGAAAGAACATCTGGTTCACCCACCTGTCCTGGGACACCCAAACTTCAACGCTCCTTTTGTGGTTTACACGGATGCCAGCGAAGTGGGGCTTGGAGCAGTGCTGGTCCAGAAATCTGATCCGGGATCAGAGGAAGTCCTCGCGTTCGCCAGCTGCAACCTAAATCCAGCTGAGAGGAATTACGCTGCCACCGAACTGGAATGCTTGGCTGTGGTGTGGGCTCTGGAGAAGTGGAGAACTTACCTGGAAGGACGCCTCTTCACGGTGGTTACCGATCACGCCTCTCTCCTGTGGGTTTTTAAAACCACCAAACCCTGCACTCGGCTCATCCGGTGGGCACTCCGGCTGCAAGAATTCACCTTCACCGTTGAATACAGGAAAGGGAAATATAACACCGTGCCAGATGCTCTCTCTCGAGTCCCAACAGGAAATCAGCCCTCTCTACCTGTATGTGCTTCCGTCATGTCTGTCTCGTCAGGACCGTCAAAAGAACTTCCTCTCTCCATCGAGGCCTTATGGAAGGCGCAGCAGGAGGACCCTGAATGCCAGGCCCTGTATAAAAAGGTTGTGGAGAACGACAAGGTCATCATCAACTCAAATACTTCCCTTTGCATAATGGAGGATCTCATCTACCGTGTGGTCACCCTCCCCTACAAAACCGTCTACCAGCTCTACATACCTCCCGGCTTCAGAGAGCAACTTCTGGAGTATTTTCACCAGGACCCCCTCTCTGGTCATCTTGGGAGGCATAAAACCTACCGGAGACTACAACACCTGGTCTACTGGCCACAGCTGAGCCTGGATGTACGGCATCATGTGCAGAACTGCCAAGTTTGTCAAACCTGAAAACCGCAGACTGGCTGGCAAACTGCAGCAAACTCTGATCCAACGCCCTTGGGAGATGCTGGGCATGGACTTGATGGGTCCATTTCCCAAGAGCTCCAAGCAAAATGTGTACCTCTTGGTTTTTGTGGACTATTACTCCAAATGGGTGGAGTTATTCCCCTTGCGAAAAGCCACGGCAGAAGCCATATCCCAAGTAGTAGTGAAAGACATCTTCACCAGATGGGGCCTCCCGGATTTCATTCTTTCTGACCGTGGATCACAGTTCGTCTCCTCAGTCTTCCAATCAGTGTGCAGAACCTGGAATGTGGGACACAAAATGACATCGGCTTATCATCCCCAGACCAACCTTACTGAGAGAGTGAACCGTACCTTAAAAGCCATGATCGCCTCCTATGTCGGGAACCAGCATAAGCACTGGGACAAGTATCTCTCGGAGTTCAGCTTTGCCATCAACTCCGCCGTGCAGGAGACCACTGGGGTTTCTCCTGCAGAGCTGAATCTCAGTCGCCCACTGAGAGGACCCTTGGATGTCATGCTGCAACCCCGAGAGTCTGCTCCAGACACCCCTGCTTATGCCAAGGTTGCCCAGCTGGAAGATCTGAGTTCCTTTGTCAACAAGAACATGGATTCTGTGAGACGTAGGCAGAAAAGAAACTACGACAAGAACCGACGAGACATGGAGTTTCAGCCACGAGACCGAGTTTGGGTCTGAGCCCATCCCCTCTCCAAAGCCGAAAAATCCTTTACTGCCAAGTTAGCCCCTAAATGGCAAGGGCCTTATCGAGTGGTGCAACAGGTAGGACCAGTGAACTATCAAGTGGTTCTGGAGGATTCTGGGCAGGACCTGAAGGTTGTCCACATTTCACGGCTGAAGCCCTGCTACCCCACTGCTCAAGAGCTGGAGAAGCGGGAGCACCAGCGTGTTTGAGAGATCTTTCTGGAGGACTCTGATGAAGAGGACTTCCTGGGGTTCTCAGACACTCCATGTCCTGCTTCTCGTGCTGGAAGGGATGGACCTGCAGGAGGACAAGAGGATGATTACCCTGACTGCTCCTCTGATTCTGAAAGCGACCCCCTTAACACAAGTTTTGGAATGTAACTCGTGTTCAATTGTTTATATATCTCAGAGGCTAAACTTATGACAGGATGACCACAGCGCCTTACCTTTGGTCGGCTTTCGCGAAGGGGGGAGGAGTGTGGCGACCCAGCTGTTTTGACGTCATTTTCCATTCACAAATCCAGCCGTTCACGCCCATCTTAATCTTTTCTGTCAAAGCTGGGGGATACGGGAATGGATTGAATTGGATGGATTGAATGCGAAGACTGGATTATATGGAATGGACTGTCGCCCAATTCAATGAACTGTAAAATACAAGGAAGAAAATAATGTTGTTACATTATGCAGCGCTTTATTCACTTATTTGAAGAGTACATGACCTCACATGTTTGTGTCATCTATTATTTATTTGTTGTTGCATAACTCTTGCTAGTCTAGAATTTGATAATAATCACATGCAATAATTCAACCCTTCATTCCAAATTATCTTCAAGCGTGATAATTTAATGTAATCAATAAGGTCTAATCAACCTCCTTGATCCCCGCCCCTCTACATAAAAAAACAAGTCAGAAAGTGACAGAAGAGGGAAAGAAAGCTGTCAAAAAGATAACATTTTCTCCAGAATACATTAGATTCATTTGTTTAAAAAAAAAAAAAAACCTAAGCCATGTGACAATGAATATGTATGTTTTTTATGTTGGTTTTTTTATATAGATGACAACTTTGTGTGTAGTGTACAGCTTGGGTAGTGTACTTGTGTTTGTAGGTGTCATTTTGGTATGAATTTTGCTAAAACTGGTTAAGGGGGTCTCTTTACCTCTCACCTCAATATGTCTCAGTGAAAATGGGTTTCTAGAGTCCTTACAATAGAAAATCTCTCACCCTCCTCCCTTTCTCAAAAGACCATTATTAGGGATGTCCCGATCCAGCTTTTTCACTTCCGATCCGATACCGATATTACAGCCTTGAGTTTTGGCCGATACCGATCCGATCCAAGCGCGTAGTCATGTCATGTCAGTCATGTTAGAAAAGGTTTGATCAAGCGATATTACTCTAACAAGAACAACTACTTAATCAGGTTAGTTAGAATGATCCACAACAGTTGGTATGAGAAACTGACCTGTTCATTGTTAACAGGGTTAAATAAACAAACTTTAAACTTTAACATTAACATTAAATAAAAAATATAGCTGGTTTGCTTTGGCTGCTTTGGCCCCTTAATAAATAGAAAATAAATCAACAGAAGAAATCTTTAAAATGTCTAACATTGAAATTAAAATAGCAGCAAGACTCCACACACTTGTGCTTTGGCCCCCTAATAAATAAAAAATAGATTAACACCACAAGACATTGTTGACATTTAAAAAACAATGCAGCCTTTCCTTTTCAGTTATTTTTGTAGTGTCAGTGCCAGCCTGGTGCTGCTGTTTCCTGTGTGTCTGCATGCTGGCCTGGTGGATTGATAGTAAGAGCTGGAGCGGATCACTGGAATAGACTGCTTGAATTGCGGAGCGCTGGGCTGGCCAGAAAACCTGGATCGGAATCCATGAAAAACTGGATCGGAGTTCTTGGATCTACATTTTTCCATGCAGTCCGATCCGATGTCGATGCACGTTTTTGCTAATATCGGTGGCCGACACTGATCTGAATATCGGATCGGGACATACCATTATTGTTGTACTAATACCCGCTCCTTTTCAAATTCTGGACCTCACTAATTTCTAAACTCTGGCTACGGACCTGGTTGTGAGCATTTATACTTGAGCTGTGGTGTGTCTGTGTTGCGCTGCAGTTACACCTCCAAAATACTAGTTGGCGTTGGTATTTCTGTTAAGTGTTAAACTTTGACCTATTCAAAACACACCTAAAACATACATTGAACATGGCTTAATAGTAACAGTTTCAAACACACACAAAAATTGTCTTCATTATAACTCACAAGATTCATAGATAAGACACTTGTCTTTTGCTGGACACATTTTCCCCTCAAATACAACATGCTAACATTATTAGCACAAGTCTATGGCGTTTTACATTATATAAATGAGCTTAGCAACTAGCATACTTTTTCTCTACTCATATGAAGCCAGGAACAACAGCAATTTTTAACAAAGGGAACGACAAAAAACTCAGCTCCAGTACAGCTCACAAGGTTCACAGACAAAACAACTGTCTTATACTAAACAAGTATTCCCCACAAGTACAACATGCTAACATTATTAGCAAAAGCCTGTGACATTTTAAATTGCATAAGTTAGAGTTTTTCTCTACTCATGTAAAGACAAGATAAATCACACACAGGACCAATGATGCCATTTTGTGGGAGCTTTATTGTCTTCACAATTTATTATTTTTTTATATATGTGAATTAAAAGTAAATAAAATTGTTGATTCCACTAAGGGAAATGGTTTTATGTATTTATTTATTTGTTCCGACCATGGCAATATTCAAAATCATACAAACAAAAACAGCTATCAACTAAAACATATTCCATGACTGAAAAGGAGCAGGAAGAAGAAAATCTTATTTTACCCAAGAGTACCCAGCTGCAGACAAGATGGCGGACAAGGGCGGCGCCATATATCCAATCCATATCGGAAGTCCATACCGGAAGTTAATCATCTTTGTGTCTACGATACTGGAAGTCCATACCGTAAGTTTCATACATACCGGAAGTCAGTTTTTTTTCCCCCAGAAGTCGGTTTTTAAGTCTGTCTTTTTTATATTATTTATTTTAGCAATACATGTACAAACTTTGAAGCAACCAAGAATTATACCAACTATTATAAATATATATAATAACTAATAATAATAATAATACAATTATTTCAACAATTATTTTAAATACAATCATGTTTTGTTTGGAATAACATTGACCTCAACAAGTTAAACCTACAAAAATTGCAGAAAATCAGCAAACACATGAATTTTAGGGACCTTGTACTGTGGATCAGGGACTTCTTGTCTAGCCGCCCTCAGAGGGTGTATGCAAACACCACTCTGTCTGGTGAGCTTATTCTAAGCACAGGCTGTCCTCAAGGTAGCGCTATCTCTCCTGTACTTTTTTCGCTCTTTACCAATGAATTTGCTATCAATGACTGTAAATTTAAATTGATAAAGTACGCAGATGATATGGCCTTAGTAGGCTTGCTGCAGGAAAATTACCCTTCTGGTGAGGCTCCCTATGTGGCCCATATTAAGGACCTGGAAGCATGGTGCCACAGCAGCCAGCTGGAAATCAATGTGGCTAAAACAAAGGAGGTAACTTTCTGCTCAAAACAGCATCTGACAACTGAACCAGTTTCACTGGATGGCCAACTTGTTGAAACTGTAGAAAAATTTAAATATCTGGGCACAGTTCTTGATAGCCAGATAAGTTTTTCTGAAAACACAGACTATGTGTTCAAGAAATGTTCACAGCGACTCAGTCTTCTTAGAAGACTAAGCAGCCTTGGTGTCAGTCCTCAGATCCTGGAGCTTGTGTACACCACTCATGTTGAGAGTGTTCTCACCTATCATCTTTCTGTTTGGTTTGGTCACCTAAGCTCAAAATGCAAGCATAGACTAAATAGAATTGTGTCAATGGTGAGCAAATAGTGGTAAAACCCCAAAAGCCTCTGAGGACAAGGAGGAAAGTGAGGAGAATACTGGCAGATAGCTCCCATCCTCTCATCAGCCAGTTTGAGCTCTTGAAGTCTGGGAAGCGCTACAGAGTTCCTCTGGCTAAAGGGGCTTTTAAAAAGTACTTTGTCCCCAGTGCTATTAGCATCCTTAACTCTACTAAGTGACTAAACCACAGGTAATGACATGAACTGCTCTACTGTACTTTTATAGCACTGTATTTTATTTTATTTATTCATCTTTTAAAAATGTATCTATATGAATTTTTATCTTGTGCTTTGGCTTTGTTCATATTTTAGCTCTGTTATGTTTTATGTTATGCTACGTCCTGTATGTTGGTGAGCCGAAGAATATTTTCCAACCTGGTGGACAATAAAGATTTATTCTATTCTATTCTATTCTATTTTAGTTGGATTAATTTTTAACAAAGATTAAATGAGGTGAGCACTTTCATTTATTGGGCTACAGTTGCAACATGCAGATTACTATCATGTCATTCAAAACAACTGAAAACCATGGACACAACAAATATCATACTTACTCTTACATCAGTATGGTTAATTGTAACTATTTAACTATTAAATGAACGTAATAATTAGACTGTCATATTGTCAGATGTATTCTATTATATTTCAGGAACACAATATTACACTATTGTATTTAACATAAAAAAGTAGACTTGGAGTTCTCTTTTTTGTGAACAAGTTTTTATTCCAGATACCCATATCAATCTCAAAAGTAGAAAAAAACAAAGGGAAAAAAAGGAAAAACAGTAAAATAATTTATTTGTTTGGTCTATAAAATGTAAGAAAATGGTATAAAATGTCAACCACTGTTCCACAAATCACAAGATCCCAAGATGCAGCCTAAAATGTCTTGTTTTGTGCCAAACAAATATTAAACATTACTGTTAAATGTAGAAGTATATGATCTCAAACAGATACTTCTCATCAACATAGCATGGAAATGAACTGCATTTTCCATATGGTTTTTCAGGTGCCTCTGGATCGCGCTCTCATTTTTGGTTTTAAATTTGGGGCAGAGAGGACACCCAAACTCGGATGGTGAAAGGGTTGTGTGTCCCAGACTGGCTTCGTCAC
>NC_065511.1:161737-199254 GCF_006386435.1 Epinephelus moara
ACGCAGTTCTGCATGCTGTTTTTGAGTTATTTCCCTCTATGTAAACATCAGACACTGATGTCAGAGGCTGTGCATCATCCCTGCAGTGCTGAAAATAAAGTGGCGTTCTTTAACGCAGACAAAGTCCTGTTGTTTATGTGTTGTTGCCACAACGAGCTAACACAAGCTAAAAGGAGCTAATGGTCTTCGGAGGTCCCTTTACTACGGTTCGGGGGTCTGCCAGCTTGCCGTTGTTAACACTTATTTATCTTATTTACACAACGGCATGTCATTTATGTCCCTACATGGTGCGCGTCTAAAATCCTCCTCTGCTCTCGGTGTTGCGCACAGCGGAGTTCGGCCCTGATGCCCACACACACACACACACACGCACACACACACTCACAGACACAGGTGAGCACACAAAAGCGCTGAAGAACTCGTTCCCTTTCTTGAGAACGAGTTCTTCAGCGCTCGCTGCCATGTTGTATGTGTATCAAGCGCGCGGGGGGGATGGGTGAGCCCACTCTGAACTACAGGAGCCCAGCGTGGAGCGGCGGTGGCGGATTGTAAATAGAAACTCGATTTTCATTAAAACAAATTGGCCTAAACTACAAATTCGAATTAATCGATAAAATCGATTTATCGCCCAGCCCTAACTTCCAGTATGGACTTCGGGTATGGATTGGATATATGGCGGCGCCCATGTCCGCCATCATGTCTGCAGCTGGGTCCCTCTCATTTTACCTGCCCCTCCCTCAAGACAAAAATAAACAATAGAAACAGATGGTCTGCCCGATTACAGTTACTCTGTAGTCAATATAAAATTTACATGAAAAGAAAACGGAAATAAATTCATTATCTGTCTCAACACTCATATATAATATAGAAACCTAACTATCAAGTTCATACAATGCAACTATTCTTTCTTTAAACATTTTTTTAAACTGAAATATGTTCAAACAGCCCTTTAAATCACCCTGTAAGGAATTCCACAACTTAACCCCAGCAACAGAAATACACATCTGCTTTAAAGTTGTTGGTGCAAATTGGTGCTTAAAATTAAATTTCCTGGGATGATCTTCAATATCAGAACTAAAAATAAACAAATTTTGCAAATTTTCTGGTAATACTTTACATCTTGCTCTGAACATGACTGTGAGTGTCTGTAGTTTAACCAAATCCTCCAGTTTCAATAATCTTGATTCAATAAATAACCTGTTGGTATGTTCTCTATAACTCACATTATGAATAACTGTCACTGCTCTTTTCTGTAGTAAAAATAAAGGATTCATGTTGGTAGAGTATGTATTACCCCAGACTGCAGAACAGTAACTTAAATAAGGCAAAATTAGTGAGCGATATAAAATCCTCATTGCTTTATAATTTAACACATACTTAGCCTTATTCAGAACAAAAATATTCTTGCACACCTTTGATTTTACCTGAGCTATATGAGCTTTCCATGTCAATTTATCATCAATGATCTGTCAATTAACTTTCTAAAGAAAGTGATACATTAGCCTCCTTACTTTGGTGGCCAAAAATCATAAACTGTGTTTTGTTCAAATTTAGAGACAACTTATTTTCAAACCATTTTTTCAGTTTCACCATTTCCTTTTCTATACCTTTTGCATGACTTTTTAAATCATCACCTGAACAAAAAAAAGTTGTGTCATCTGCAAACAACACAAACTGTAGTGATTTTGACACTTCACATATATCATTAATATATAAATTGAAAAGTTTAGGCCCCAAGACTGAACCCTGTGGGACTCCACAATCAATGTCCATATGATCAGATCTATTACCAGAAAAGTGCACATATTGTTTTCTATTATCTAAATAGCTTTGTACCCAGTTTAAAACCACGCCCCTCACCCCATATGAATATAGTTTTGAAATAAGAATTTTATGGTCAATGGTATCAAACGCTTTTTTTAAATCAATAAAAACCCCAATTGTGTGTTTCTTGCTTTCTATTGCTGTGGTCATTTCTTCTGTTAACTTCATTAGAGCAAAGCTTGTGGACCGATTTATTCGAAAACCAAATTGAGACTCACTTAACAATTGATTTTTTTCGATAAAATAATCCAATTTAATTACAAACAGTTTCTCCAGCACTTAAGAAAATTGTGACAATAATGATACCGGTCTATAATTAGTGAAATTATGTTTATCTCCTGCTTTAAAGAGTGGAATAACTTTTGCAATTTTCATTCTATTTGGAAAAATACCTGTACAAAAGGAAAGATTAAAAAAGGAAGTTAAAGGTTTAATTATGGAGTCAATGGTTATTTTAACAATGATCATGTCAATCCCATCACTGTCTGTTGAAGTCTTATTTTTTAATTTCGTCACAATAGAAATTATTTCACTCTCATTCACTTCTCCAAGAAATATAGATTGCAATACTTTACTTTCCCCATTCCAGCCACCTTCTGCTAGTCCATTATTATGTTGTTTAATAGCAGTGGTGATTGCTCTAAGACTGCAATATAAAATGTCAAAAAAATAAGTGGTCAAATATGTACTGTTGTGTTTACATTTCATTGACTAAATATGCGCTAGAACGCTTTCAACTTTTGTTCAGAATCAGCTACTTATCACAGGTCACTGACGCAACTTTCTTCTCATTCATTCCCGTAGCGTCACAGTGCATTAAACAGTGTTGAAGCTCAGCGTCCAAAGACTTCAGTGGGGAAGCATAGAGTGGGTTGTTCCACTGCAGCGAAACTAGACAGTCATTGGATAAATGCTCGGTTTTGTCCCGCCCATCGGACGCTCAGCGTCTCTGGGGGTCTATGGGGCAGTGGGCTGGCCTCAGCTGGCCTGGACGCTGGGCTTCTGCATGATGATTGGATGATCTGTCTGAGGCTGAATCCCTTTTTGATTGACCGCGAAATGAGCGAATCAGCGATCTTGAAATATAAACCACCACTGGAGTATTTTTCAACTTTCATTCCGTTGTTCCGAGTTGATCTGGAGACTTTTCCAATCCTCTTAGTGACTTTTTCTTTGTTAAAAACGACTAGCGACAAATCTAGCATCTTTTTCTGGTGTTATTGGAGACTGTACTCGTGTTTGGAGACTCTGACTTCTGTCGCTCTGCAGTTACTGTCCCCAACGAGCAGCAGGTGCTGCTGTGAGCCCCTCCACCGTCCCAAAGCACTCACAGGCGGTCACACTAGCCTCGCGCAGCAGCTCAGAGGGTAGAATTTACGTATAAATAAACGGACACATTTTATGATGTAGGCCAAAAATGAGCTTCCCCTCCTTGAAAGACCAGCAGCCGCCACTGTTTAATAGTTTTCGCAAGACTCGGCCCAACATTTACAAAAAAGGAATTAAATTCATTTACCACTTCTGTCAAATTTGTTAGGACCACCTTGCTATCATTTAAAAAAAGCTTTCAGCTTACAGAAATACACAGGA
This sequence comes from Epinephelus moara, assembly GCF_006386435.1. NCBI lineage: Eukaryota > Metazoa > Chordata > Actinopteri > Perciformes > Serranidae > Epinephelus > Epinephelus moara. Next base: position 165,152 of record NC_065511.1, read on the forward strand.
GGTCTTCGTTGCGCTATGCACAGTTACATTTCTGGAGAGGTGCACATCAGGCTATGGCGTAGGCTACGGTGTCGGGTATGAGTCTAAGCAGAGACTACAATTTGACGCAGAAGTATAAATCCCACTTAACTCTTCATATGAACCATTATGCTTAATCCTAACCAATCATCTAAACATATTCCAATTGAGATCCAAATTATTTTACATCATGCTGAAGGCAGGTGCCGTGAATAAGACAAAATGTCTCCACTCTCTGTGTGAAGTATGATAGTAGGCCCTGAATGTGACCAGTGACATAACCTCATATGCACATACACAGTGATTCATGCTCTGACACACATGCACATGTCTGTCTCTTGATTGACATGTGTTATATTTAGTCCAAACATTTACAACAAAAAGACAAACTATAACAACAGTCAGCCCTGTTACATGCATATACAGTATGTAATGTCATAGATTTCACAACGTCTGTCTGTCTGTCTGTCTGGCAAGGGGGCTATTGCATGTGACCTCTCCACCTGTCCTTACTGGGACTATTTCTGGGTCTCACACTGAAACTGACTATGTCTCGCCTGGCAACAGTACCTCTGTATATGTATGCAGTCTGAGTGTGTGTGTGTGCGAGTGTGTGTGTGTGTGTGTGTGTGTGTGTGTGTGCGCGCGCACACACACGCATAACATGTTATTCCAGTCTTAACTACAGCCGAACCAAAGCTGTATAGGCTCATATGGACCGGCTGTAACAGCAGAACAGTGACCTAATTGAACCATCAATAGACTGGAAAGAATATTTTTAAGCTTTTGCACCATGGGCCACCAACCCACAAAATTTGGTGGCCAAAGTGCATTTCTGATGGCCCAAATGTGACTGTATGTACAAACAGTAGCCTACAGAACACCACTTCACACAGCCCTCTGTAAATATGACACTTAAACAAATAGAAAGACATTGACAGAATGAAAATATCTTTATAAACATATGGTATACTCTCTCAGTCTGTTAGTTCACAGCATATCCTGATTTTTCTTTGTTATTATCATCTATAGTTGTAGATGGACTTATAAAAACAATATTAAATTGTTAAAGAAATAAATGATTATATTCATTTTGCCAGCCCTTTATAGAAAAGTCAGACTAAAAGATACAAGATTGATTTAAAATAATCCAGATTATACCTGAGTTATCAGCTGTTTCTTACTGTTTTATATTCAAAGCACTTTTGTAATAAGGGTTGCAATGCTATGATAACGTCTTGCAGTTTCACGGTATCATGGTATTATGACCTTTCACGGAATGAAAACCGAAGGTTTTTTTTTGGTTGAACAATCATTTTATTACCATAAACACTTGACACTTGAAGCCATTTTGTTAATGAAAGTATGTGTAAAAAGTCTCCCCTTTGAAAATAACTGTAAATAAGGAGAGATTATCTGTCCAGTTGAATTTTTTTCCCCAGTATTGTAGATAAGCAAATATACACGGTATGATAGCCATCAACTTTTATATCACGGTATACCTTAAAATTGGTTATCCCTGCAACCCTATTTGTAATTATCAACAGCTACTTCAACTTTGCGTTAGACGTACCTCAGCAGCATTCTTCAGTACAGACTGGAGTAGGCTAAATGTACCTGGTTACTTACTCATCTCTAACATGTGGTTAAGCTTTTCTCATCAGCACTCCTAGATACAGTCAGTATTTATGAAAACGCCCGCAAAACGGGGAAATTAAAGCATTCAGTATAATGCTGCAGAGTTGGTGTGTGGCCTTCTTCACTTCAATGGGTATTTTTCAACCTGGACCCTATTTTTCAAAGGTGTTTGTGTCTAAGTAGTCTCTATATACAGACTCTACATTCAGTGAATGTACAATCACCAACTTGGTTTTGGTTGAAATAAATCCTTAAAGGGATACTTTGCCAGGGCGTGGTGGATAGTGCTGGCGCCCCACGTACAGAGGCACTGCCTTGCTGCAGCGGCCGCAGGTTCGACTCCGGACTGCAGCCCTCTGCTGCGTGTCATTCCCCACTCTCTCTCTCTTCCCCATTTCACACACTGTCCTGTCCATTAAAGGCAAAAGCCCCAAAAATAATCTTAAAAAAAAAGGGATACTTTGCCAATTTTCAACCAGCTTTGTATGGTAACAGTGTGGGTAGTGTGTTTACATGAACTATGGTAAACTTCCCACCAAGTTACGAGCGCCCAGATCTCCTTGCTCATCTCTCAGCTGTAAGCTGTTTTTCACTGGCTCTAGGGCTGAAGCTTGAACTACAGATTATACTTAAGCCAGTCAGTATATTAATAACACAATCCAATGTTGATAGAACAGAGCGTATTTACTGTGCGGCAGTAAACAATAACACAAACCATCAGGAAACGTTTTCTGCTAAAGAGCTCAGTGGATGAAAAATAATCTGACCTTATGGAACATGTTCTTGTTCTCATTCCCTCTTGACTTTAACTCTTTGTTTACTTTCCCCACCTCCGTTTTTCTTCCCATGAAATGAGCTGAACTGCTCGTCAGAGTGATTTCATTCACTGACGAGCTCTGGCATTGCTGATGCCAATTCAACATGCTGAATCAGCTAAAAGAAAAAGGTTGACAGGGACTGACAAGGGGCAACAGTGCGACACATTGCACCAACTAGGGCAAAAGATGTTAACCAATGGCCCAACTTTGACCGACAGCTAACCGCAGGCTTGGTGTGTCAGGGTCCTAAGGGTACACAGAAGTCACTGTCCAATGCACAAGGATCCATTTCTTTTCATTTATTTGAACAGACAATAGTGCAAGTGTCAAAGACAGACAAAATCCTCTTGGTGGGGACTGAACTTTGACCTTTGGCCATTTATTTTTATTATAAAAATAAGGACCATTTCAGTTATAGTTAGGGAATTTTAGCAAATAGAATAGACCATCTGTGAAAAAAATGCTTACCACTACCTTTCTTCACTAATATGTTCATCTAACACATCAATTTATGCAAACCCAAATGTAGCACCTGGGTCAAATTAATTTAACATACTAGGACTAATAACCACTGTATTGATACCTCAAAATGTCAGGGTGACGTATAACCCAGTAAAGCACAGTGATAGGCTAGTGATCAGAAGTCTAGAGGACGCTCAAGGAGGGAGTAGACAGGAGACTGAGATGCTTTTAAATAGTACCATGTATTGGAAAAAATGACATACAATATTTAAAGTGCAATTATGTACAGTGAGTAGATCGATCAATTTGTAAACACGGACTAGGAACAGCAGTTCAAGGTAAATCAACTCTCATTCAATTACTTGAATATGCACATCAAATAATCAATTTGCACAATAAGACTTGAGTATGCACATCAAATAATCTATATGCGCAATAAGACTTCAACTGACACAGATATATCTCAGCGTCAACAATTGTACACTCCCAAATACTCGGTTCAGCGTGAACACAAATCATGACCCCAGCGCCCACCCACAGTTCATTGAAACCCACGTCTGGGTTTGAGATTGAGTCCAGGGGGAATATGAGTGAGAAAGTGTGTGTGAAGGGAATGTGTGGGTGTAGTGGCAATGGGGGCAGCGAGTGGGGTGAGAGTTCTTGTGGGCTACAGAGAGCCCCCTACGAGCCTGGCAGGAAGGATGCGGCTCTTCAGCAATCTGTCAGTCTGTAGGCTCTAGGCCTGCTCCTTAGCTCGCCATCAATCAAAACCGTGGCCTGGAGAACAGGACCAAAGTTCCCATAAATCACAGTGTACATTAATTCATATCATTACTAAATAGTAATCCAGTGCGCACATAATTCAACAAAGCACTAGTTGCACTATAGTTAATTTTCCAATTATTCATCATTTAGCAGTAGAAAAATAAATAAATAAATACCATTTGCATTTATCACAAATCATAAACAACATTTACAATATTGTTTAACAGGCATGGTACATATATATCATCGATACAATCAAACTCACATGACTTCAGTGCTTACATGCCTAGCAAAGTGCTCTTTAAACCCATTACAGCAATGTACTTTCAGATAGTTCATTCATTGAATAACCCTTAGCTTTCCATATCAAAGAACCAGGCATGTTTGGTTAGCCAGGCGCTAGCTGCGCCCATTAAAGTGAATGGCATCAGCTAAGCTAACCGCGTCTATTAAAGTGAATGGCGGCGGCTAAACTAACAGCGTCCATTAAAGTGAATGGCGCCGGCTAAGCTAACGTTAGCAGCTACAAACAATTTGACTCACCAGTCCATGCGTCTGCTAAACACTCGTTCGTCGCGGGTTTCAGCACGGCGGTTTCGGCATGGTAAGAGGCTCCTACAAGTTGATACATTGTTTAGCCATCAGTTATCACTGAAACGGGAAAAGTAGCGAAGTTAGTGCAACCAACCTGTAGCTCGTCTCTCATGCAGCTTACCCTTCTTCTTCTTCTAATGGAATTTCGGCAGGCTGTACACTAAATTGTGTAATGCTGCCCTCCACAGGTCAGATTGATCTATTCAGTTTAGATTTTCTGATACAGTCCAGCTGACCGGAGAAAAATAATTATTGCTTTTCCAATTAGATGGAAGTCCGCATCAGAAGAGAATATAGATTTGAAAGAAAAGGAAGAAAAACCCAACTTAGATAACTCCCTAAACATCTGCTGTCTTTCACCCCAATATTTATTGCACTCAAACATTACATGCTGCCCACACTGGCAGAGACCATTTAGGTTCTTGCCTATTGTTTTGAGGTTGCTGGCCAGACCACAATGCCCCAGTTTAAAACGAGTTAAGACCACATCATCCTTTCTTCCAGTTTTAATCTGTAGCCTCCTTCTTTTAACAGATGGCTGCAGGGAAAAATAATGTCTGCCACGTTGGTCTTCTCTCCATTCTTTTTGCCATTGTTCCTCTAATTTTTCTTTGCCAACTTGAAAGCACTCAGGCTTCCCAAGAAACACATTCAGGTCAACAGTATCTTTTTCAAGGGATTTTTTTGCCAGTTGGTCGGCTCTTTCATTTCCTTCTATACCTGAGTGGCCTGGTACCCACATAAATTCCACATTACATCCAGTTTTCCCAAGTCTATAGTGACAGCACAAGATCTCCTGTAGCAGGTCAGGTCGAGCCCTTGATGCTCCATTCTTCACGGCCAACAAGGCAGCTTTAGAATCTGAGCAGTTTACCCACTGCTCCTGCTGAGACTGAACCACAGCGGTTGACTACATACACGTGATCGGCCGCGACGACGTCGACCCACGTGACGTCACCACGTCCTAACGTCAATAACTTCAATGTCTCCTGTCAATAAAATGGGATTTATCACCCGGGTTACACAAATCCATGTGGAAAATTCTGGAAAGCCAATCAAAATCAGGATGCTCAGAGGACCTGGGCAAAAAAAATGGGAAAATAAACTTTTGTCAATAATAGCTTGAGAGATGTCTATCTAAGGTTTTTTTGGGGTGCTGAATTGATTCCAGCCATTTGCGATTACAATATAAAAAAAAAAAAATGGTATCATTAGTCTTCTTGCTTGATTCAGTGTTTCTCCTACATTATATTAGTGGGGCACTGACCTGACCTGACATAGTGTAAATGACCATCAACAGACTGAGCACAGTCAAACACGCTGCTCACACAGCAGCGCAGCACGGCACTGTACCTTCAGCGGAGCGAGCCTGTGTTGCGTTCAGGCGTTGTCACGTAAATGACAAATTCCAGCATGCCATAGCACAACACAGCAGCATGTCAAGTGGGCCGAAACCTAGCAAAATTGCTAAATTTTTCATTTGTCATTATATAGTTTGTTACAGAGTTCGTGATTTCCCCGTGACACTTAGAAGTGTTTGCGTAACTGTGCTTGGATGTTGTTTTATGAGGCTCTGGTGGCTTTCAGTTGTCCCTTTGCCTTTAACATTACTTGGCTTAGCTTTCTCTCGCATGCATCCTACCTGCTTTTCTCTGTACTGTCTCAAGTGCTGATATAGATTGGTCTTGTTGCCACGGGACGTGGCGACTTTAACTTTTAAACTTTTACACAGCACGTCTTTCTGTTCAGCGTAGCCGTATCACCATGTAATAGACGTTGCGTTTTTTTCGCCACCAACTCAGCCTGTTCATGGCCGTGCTCATGTTCTTCTTCAGCATCTATGTTGGTCACTGCTGCACGCCAGCTGGTCACCTGACCATAAATGCTGCACACACCAGGATATCTTGTGGGCGTGATGTCAACAAACTCCACACACTACAGCAGAGGTAGTCACGTTCACAGACACGCTTGTTAACATTTATTTACATTAAATCGCAAATCGCAGCCTTTTATGCAGTTATGTAATCGCACAACCTGACATCGCGATTGCGATTAGATTAATCATGCAGCACTATATTTTATTAACATAATTAAACTCACTGGAAACGTTGTTTTATCAGTTTTGTAGTCAACCTTCTTTATCAAACTCCCCAGCATCTCCCTCACTCATCTTGTCATCTGTTTGGTTAATGTTCTGGCAAGAGTTGCCATGACAGTTGCCGCAAGCTGAGATACACCTGACTCTAGATCTGTCACGATAACAAATTTTGCTGGGCGATTAATTGCATCAGAAATTATTGCCATAAGCGATAACATTGCGTAATATTGTGCTTTTAAGACCATTTTTATTATTGTTGTAATTTTGCTGTCTTTAGACCATTTTTTAAACTTATATAATGATAATAAAGGTGTAATGATGCAAGTTCACCCTTTTAAAGAGAAATAAACATTTATTTAACTAGAATATTTAGGACTGCAAAAAAAGAAAATTTAAATATCCGAAATAATACGTAAAAATACCAAAATAAATAAATATATACCTTATAAATACAAAAAATAGACTCTCAGTCGCTGTTAATAAAAAGTGCACTGTAATAGAAAAAAAAATCAAACAACCAAAAACAATAAAATGGACTCTCAGTCTCTTATCACTTGAAAAAAAACAACCAAAAACAATATATAAATAAATATAAATAAGAAATATATATAAATAAATGCCGTGGAACAAGTTCCATGTCTTTCTCTTATGCTCAACTCTCTTTTATTTCTCCGGCTCGTCTCCCCCTCACCAAGATCGTACTGTGTGTGTGTGTGTGTGCGTGTGCGTGTGCGTGTGTGTAGCCCATAGCCACGCCTCCCCCACAGAGACAAAGACACTCGATGACAAGAGCTTTCCCTCCGTTCATTACGGTAATGAACCAACTCACCTGGCTGCCAGACAATGCACGGCAGTGAACGCTCTTATCGTCCAGTCTCTTTGGTGGAGAGAGAAACACGCATGAATATGGCAATTAATCGCGGCCGGGAAAGTTACCTTCTCCCTTTAAATTTACCGTGCAATTGATTGACTTAGCACATATCGCGACAGGCCTACCTGACTCTTTGCTTTTTACAGCAGCACCTGAGTGTGCTACAGTTGCCTGCACAGTTGCAGCTGACAAACGCTAGGAGGTAGTCTGGTGCAATGGGGTCTGTTGAAGGAACTGGTGCATATCCTTGCTCAGTGAGTTGCCATCCATAGTCCAGGGCATCCAACGATGGACTTTGCAGCATGAGCCAGTCCCTAGTTGACTGTAGCACACTCAGGTGCTGCTGTAAAAAGCAAGGAGTCAGGTGTATCTCAGCTTGCGGCAACTGTCATGGCAACTCTTGCCAGAACATTAACCAGCCAGATGACAAAATGAGTGAGGGAGATGCTGGGGAGTTTGATAAATCAAATCAAAGCAAACTTTATTTATATAGCACATTTCATACATTAAAAATGCAACACAAAATAAAAACATTCAACAAAAATACTATAAAGCCCACAAGAACTCCCCCCCCCCCCCCAAACCCAAAACAAAACACCTATGGGGAGCTCATCCACACTGGGAGGTGTCACAGCCTACGGCCACAGGGAGCGCCGCCACAGAGACCACCCCGACCCAGACTGAACGGGGTAGACTCCACACATGGTTCAGAGCCTCCCAGTCCTCCGGACCTGAGGGATCTCCAGGACGACGTACCCGCAGGCAGACCGGACACACCTCTCAGTGTGGAGGCCCCCCATGAGGAAACACTGGAGCTAAAAACTAAAAGACTAAAAGGCAATAAGATAAGATAAAACAAGTATGAGATAAAATAATGATAAAATGCATAAAAATTTAAGGATTTAGAAAAATTAAAGATTTAAAGATTAAAAAAATGAAGATTTAGAAATTTAATAATAATAAAATGCATAAAGATTTAAAAATAAATCGTTGAAAAGCAATAGAGATTAAAATAACATATAATAGAAGAATTAAAAGAGTAGAAGAAATCAGTTAACTTTTAAAAACATCGATATGAGGCGGTCTTTGTGGAAAAAAAGCTTGTTTAGTGGACTAACTTTGCACTTGAAGTATGCCCTTTCACTTACGTTTTAACAGGTCTGACGCTACTATGCGCCCTGGCTGTATCTAGGCTAACGGCTAACATGCTAACTATTATTTTTATGTCACAAGTCACTTGAAATTTAGGACGATAGGAAACAGGTTGAAATAAACCTAAATTTCCCTTTAAGATGATAAAAACCTATCTTTGTTATATTTTTTATGTGTGGAATAAAACTAAGCTCAGAGTCAAAAATGACACCCAGGTTCTTCACACATTGTGAAGGTTTAAAATCTTGTAGTTTTGGTAAAAGTTTCGCTCTCTTGTCTTCAGGACCAATAATTAAAACCTCTGTTTTGTCCTGGTTGAGCTGTAGGAAATTCACTGCCATCCATGACTTGATATCTAAAATGCAGTTAAAAAGGGTATCAATTGGCCCTGTGTCATCAGGAGACACGGCGATGTACAGCTGTGTATCATCAGCATAACTGTGGAAGCTGATGCCGTGCCTCCTGATGACGTCCCCAAGGGGAAGCATGTAGAGATTAAAAAGAATTGGACCTAAAATTGACCCTTGGGGCACCCCACACCTAATTTTATGTGTTCTGGAGGAACAAGTATCCATACTTACAAAGAAACATCGATCTGTGAGATAAGAGCTGAACCAGTTAAAAACAGTACCAGAGAGGCCCACCAGGTTTCTGAGTCTGTTTAATAAAATGTGGTGATCTACTGTATCAAAGGCGGCGCTTAGATCCAGTAGTACCAAGACTGTGAGTTTTTGTGAATCTGCATTAAACCTGATATTTAAAATCTTTAAAAGGGCTGTCTCGGTACTGTGGTTCATCCTAAAACCAGACTGATATTTCTCTAAAATACTGTTTCTATTTAAAAAACCATTTACTTGGTTAAAAACCAGTTTTTCTAAAATCTTTCTAAAAAACGGTAAGTTGGATACAGGTCGGTAATTATTAATTACACTGCCGTTTTGAAGGCAGCGGGGAAGACACCTGTCTGAAGAGAGTAATTAACTATATTTAAAATCAGTTCCTCAAAGAATCCATAAAATGTTTTTAAAAGTGATGTGGGAATCGGATCTAAAAGGCAGGTTGTTGGGTTTACCTGGGAGAAAACTCGACCAAGTGTCCTTGCATCAACCAGGGCAAAACTCTCCAGTGTTTCCTCGGATAAATGCAACTGTTCAGGTGTATTAAAAATTATATTCTGTTGAGATAAAAGACTGGATCTGATGTCATCGATTTTACTTCTGAAGTGGTCTGCAAAGTCCTCACAGAGGGCGTCTGTTGGCATCTTGGATAATTTATTAAAATTGGTGTTGGTAAAAAGATCGAAGGTGGAGAAAAGAAATTTAGGGTTTTTTTCATGATCTGTAATGAGTTTTGAAAAGTGGGATATTCGTGCCTGTTTGACTGTTGATCATGTAATATTTCATAGTGAACTGTCAATTTGGTTTTTCTCCACATTAAGGTTGACTAGAAAACTGATAAAACAACGTTTCCAGTGAGTTCAGTTCTGTTTAATTATGTTGATAAAATACCTTTTATGTGATCAGGGAGTGATTTTTTTCTGATAAATAATGGCTGGAATCAATTCAGCACCCCAAAAAACCTACATAGACATCTCACAAGCTATTATTGGTAAAAGTTTATTTTCCCATTTTTTTGCCCAGGTCCTCTGAGCACCCTGATTTTGATTGGCTCCCCAAAATTTTCCACAAGGGTTTGTGTTAGTAGACACCTAGATGAACATATTAGTGAAGAAAGCTAGTGGTAAGCAATTTTTTCACAGATGGTCTATGCAATTTGCTAAAATTCCCCACTTTCACTCAACAAAAACTTTTTCCGAAAAGGCAACAGATAACAACCAGCTATAAAACTGGAAAACATCTTTGATATGAAATTGAAACTAACTAACTAACGTTACCAAATAAATAAACTAATGAAAATAAAACTTTTGCATTAGGAGGAGGGATATTATGAGTTGCAGCTTGGCTATATGTTAATGTAAATGCCAGTTGCTTTAAGTACTGTTTTACCCTATTTTGCTTTTGAGTCTAAAGGCTGCTTAAATGGACCTGCACTTGTATAGTGCCTTTCTAGTCTTACAGCCACTTAAAGCAGTGTTTACACTACGAGTCACATTCACCCATTCACACACACGTTCATGCACTGGTGGCCTAGGCTACTGTAGAAGATGCCACCTGCTACTCAGTTTTTTACACACTCACACACTGATGGAACACCCACCAGGAGCACTTTGGGGTTCAGTGTCTTGCTCAAGGATACTTCGACATGTGGACTGGAGGAGCACGGACTCAAACCCGCTCTACCTCCTGAGCCACAGCCGCTTAGAAGCATTGGGTATAAGTACTTGGACTCTGGTTTGTTTTACCCTCATTCCGCTGACCAGCACATCGTGTGAATCCCCTAAATGAGTATTAGCATGCTGGATGTGTTTCCATTCACAGACCTTACAATGGTGGAGTAACACAACTCTCTCCATGGCTGTTGTTATGTTGACCAGGAGCCCTCAGACGGGTCTTTCAGCTCCGTTGTTCATTTGCACTGTGTGCATAGTGTGACTGATGCACTTTTGAGCTTGTTGTACAAGCCTTAGCACATGTTGCTAATGACGAAGGCCTACGGCTAAAAGTTTCTGGACAGAAATCACACCTGTGGTTCTGCTTTACATGCATCATTGTAATAAAAGTCAGATGCACCGGTGCAACCAATGAAAATATTTGGTTGCCCTTGATAGATTTTAGTCACATTTGTGATTTGGGCTTTATAAATAAAATTGAAATTGAAATTGAATTGAATATGATATATTCAAAGTAAGAAAAAGACAAAATACATTTTATCGAGCTTTATTTTCACTGTGGGGTGAAAGCAGTGAGTTAGGGTGTTTTAACAGCTCAGCAGAATGAAAGAAGGTGAAGTTCTGCTTCCCACTGCCACCCAACTCTAAAACCATGTTGCCACATTGGTGGTGCTAATTGTTCATTTGTTAATGTTAGGGTGTAGTTTTCATACTAAGGGTCACATGTTCAAGTTTGTACTTAGGAGCTGCTACAGCTAAGCTGTATTTATTTTAAACTCTTGCTGTGTTTTTTAAGTATAGCAACACCATATTTGGTGTTTGAATTGCACTGTTACTCAGTGGCTCTTGTTTACCTTTAGGTTGTTTGATGCACGTGCTCACTAACAATAAGGACAACAAAGATGAAGACTTCATTCCAAAATAGATCTTGTAATGAACTTTCCTGCTGATTCATTAAAATGTTCATCTGAACTCAAGTCCTCTCTGGGACCAAACAGGTTGCTAAAGCTATCAAACAATCAATCAATTTGTCACATGAAATCAAATAAGGTACAATTTCTTTACCTCTGGCATCACTGGGGGCATGTTGTTGCTCCTTCCTAACACGGGCAGCGACTTCACTCTGTTGCTGCCTCTTAATGGCTTGTAGCAGTGATCCAGTGTTAATTCCCCTTGTGGTGCAGGGTGAGCAAGAACAGGACAGCATTTCATTATTTCTACTGTCACACTAGTCTTTATTTACCATAAAGCACACTCTGCCTGCTTTTCTCTTTCCACTGTTGTTTGTTCTGTCAGATCTGTATAAAAAAAAGAGTCACCTGGTCAGATGATACTGTCTGGTTTTCCAGGGCTTAGCCAAATTTTAGTGAAACAAAGGACATTACAGTCCCTCATATCCCATTAGACACTGACATTAGCCGCAGCTCATGTTTAATTTCCCCAAATTGTGGCATTTAACATTAAGCTAGCTAGCTAGCTAACAAGCTAACTAACTGAGAGATGAGTCTGAGTTATCCAGAGAGCCAGCGTGTCTCCTGTTCTGATACTCCAGCAGCATAACTGGTGTGCTCCCATGCAAAGCAAGGTCAGCGTTGTAAATGTTACAGTTCACAATCTTTATTGGCTGAGTAAACAGTGAAAAGCTCTCACACTTAGGAGGTTTTTGGTCGTGAAGGTGTTGCCATTACAGTCAGTGGTGTCACTACTGTCATTGGGCAGTGACTCACATCGTAACCATGATGTCACCCAACTATTCTACTGAAACTGCTGGCAACTAATTTGATCATGGATTTTTATGGACTGCATGGATTTTTTCTTTTGTTTCAATATTTCTTCTGTTTTAAATCACAATAATAGACACCCCCATTTTTTAAAAATTGATTTTCTCTGTATGCCTCTTTGTGTGTTAGTGTTGCAGGGATATAGTGCGTTTATAGTATACCACAGTATGAAAATTGCTGGTTATCATACCATGTACATTTACTTATCCACAGTATAAGGAAAAAAGGCAACTGGATGGAAAATCTGACCTGCACATGCACATTTCCTTTCCATCTCAACTGTCTGCCAGAAATTTATACATACTTCCTTTAAAAAAATTGTTTTAAGTTGTAATTACAATAAAGCATTTGCTCAACCAAAAACAAACAAACAAACCTGTTTTCATTTACTGGTAATGATAATAGTAATTGTATAATATCATACACTGTGATACCTTGAATACATATTTCCTGATATGGTTATTGTACTATAAAAATCTCATATTGTTACAGCCTGTGTGTGTGTGTCTGTCTGTCTGTCTGTCTGTCTGTCTGTCTGTCTGTCTGTCTGTCTGTGTGTGTGTGTGTGTGTGTGTGTCTGTGTGTGTGTGTGTGTGTGTGTGTCTGTGTGTGTGTCTGTGTCTGTCTGTGTGTCTGTGGCTGTGGCTGTGTCTGTCTGTCTCTTTCCTTGTGTGTGTCTATCTATGTGAGAGAGAGAAGGGGTAATAGATGTAATTATTACAGTGGTTGCAAAAAGCTTTGGATAGTTCGTTAAAACACCCCAACTCACTGTTTTCATCCCATAGTGGAAAAAAAAGGCTTGGCAAAATGTATTCATATAGGTTGTATCCTTCCCACCACCACCACCACCATTGGCAAGTTCTCCTAGGTTTTTCAAACTAAAAATGACACAACAAAAACTCACAATATGTTAAGAAAAGTAATATTTATTCATATTTATAATATTTCCTTATTAAACAGAGAAATACAACTGTATGCTTTTTGAATTCTCGTTACTCTTGGTCATGGAATTGAGACTGGCTTAACTGCCTCATTAACTCCTGTTTTATTTACACTGGAGAGAAACAAAAAAACTCAACCAAACTGTCTTGGTTACTTGTGTTACTCATCCAGTTAGTTAGTACCAGTAGTTACCAGTTCCAACAATTACCAGCTCTGGTTTGGTCGAAATAGCTCATAACTCATTGAGTTAGTTAGATGGAGAAAACATGCTGTTTTCCCCCACGATATCTCTTGGTTGTTGCTGCCTAGCTGTTCACACTCCTGTGTACTGGATGAGTTATGAAAAAAACAAATATACCTCTGTGACACATATGAGGTGCTCATGCAGCCTGTGTGGCCCAGGCAATATTCCTCCATCACTGGGTGTCACGGTGTCTTTTAGCTCAGCTGTCGGTTCCATCAGTAGAGACCGGAGACTGACCTCTGGTGGTACGTGCTGTACACTACATAGAACGAGTTTAATAGAAAGAGGAGCGACTGTATTTTCAACGGTATAGAAAATTATGCCATCGGGATTACTTAATACCCTGGTATACCATAATACCGCCCAGGTCTAATAAGGGTCCATGTTTACCCGCAGCAAAACTATATCAAAACATCAGTTTGCGAACTGTCACATAACTTGTGCAGTATTATCCAGTCATATGCTCAGTGCTTCCCAAACGAATGTATTTTCACTAAAACCTTAGTGTTTAAACATGAACTCTAAGTGGAACTTATCAGTGCTCTCTTCAAAGCCACACTCCATTGACAAAAACAGTGGTTTTACCTTGCTGAACATGAGAACCGCTGGTCTGCTACTGCCTCGATCAGTAGTTTGTATTATTGTGTGACTTTGGTGTTTTAAAGCAGGACTTTGTTAAAAGCTGACCCCTCTGCCTTTAGATTCTACCAGGCTTGCGAGAAAAAGTTTTCTTCCCAAATTCAGCATAACAACGGGTTAGTCATTAATGAAGTAAAGTATTCCTTTAACATTCCATTTCTAAAGCAGAGAAATGTAACTTGTGACTCTCTGCATTTTGGCATCTTACATAATAGTCACTTATGATGCAGCATAGAGTCTTTTAAATCCATGAAAACTGCACTTTATTTACCAACAATGAAACCTTATGATGAACCATGCATTATTATAGATGCAACAATATGTACTTCACTTTACTTCAATCAATCAATCAATCAATTTTATTTATAAAGCCCAATATCACAAATCACAATTTGGATTGGAAGGAAAAACTCCCCAAAAAATCCCTTTAACGGGAAAAAAAAACAAAAAAACTTATACTTACATATACAATTATAACTTATGATACTGCATGGACTATTAGGTCATACTGTGACTCCTGACTACAGTAGATTGTTGAGGTGTGTATTCCTGAGTATCAGAGTTATTATCATAGTTTTGTTTTGATTTGTTTTCTTCAATTTTTGTTTTCAATTCAGTCTAGTTTCAGTTCGTTTTGTTTGATGTAGTTTAGTTTTAATTGTCTAAAAATGTTATTTTTGAGTTAAGTTTTACTTAGTTTTAGTATTAGTTCAAGTTTTTAATGATAATATGGGGGTCTTTGTTAGGGGTAAGAGTTAAGAAGAATAAGTATTACAATACAAACACAGCACTTGAAAAGGCAGTTGACTGATAGTCACGTAGACATCCCAGTCTCAATAAAGATTTGACCAAATCAGGAAAGACTAAAACTAAAGACATTTCCTCCTATATTTTAACTTTTCACTTAACTAAAATGGTTTTTCCCACCTAGTTATAGTTGTTTCATTTATTTATTTTTTAGGATTATTTTTTGGGCGTTTTTGCCTTTCTTGATAGGACAGCTGTAGGCCAGTGGGTCGTTATTGAACCACAGTCACTGCAGGACTCAGCCTAAAGACCCTTTCAGGGCCGACGTCACAATAATGTCAGTTTGTTAGCTGGAGGCAAAACACGACTCACCACCACAGGGCTGTAGGCTACATAGGAGTCTTAAAATGTCATCTTGTTGTGTTATTGGGAGCCACAATAGTAGGCTCATGGCTCGAAACTTAAATTTTAGCACATACCACCGGACACTGCCCGTCAACAAAAACAAATGTCAACTGGTTAAATGAGATAAGACGAAAGGACTGGACGGAGGCGATCATCAAAAATGCTCACATGTGCAGCGCACACTTCATATCAGGTTAGGGAAAAAGTATTTCCTGTTGTAGGGATGAATAACGTTATGTGTATTAAGGGTTATCATGTCCACATAATCAGAAATTGGGGAGGTATTAAGAGAAATGTTGGATTTCTCCGTAACGCTAACTTTTTCAGCACATTAGCTAACGTAGGCTTCCATAGTAAAACAAACTGGAGGAAACCATTGAAGTGTCATCCTCCTTTGAAAGACTGGCATAGTATACAACCACAAAGTCGGCCGTCCTACCTTCAGCAATCCTGTCAAATCATCCATCCACAGAGTGAGAGCATAGGGGTCGGCCAGTCTGGTCCCGTTGGTCAGTGTTTACTTATTCAAGTAACACCGGCGGTCCCGGAGAGTGAGTGACCTGACATGGTGCGTTTGTAAATTCAGTCTGACACTCTACACTAAAATGAGAGCCCTGTTGGTTAATGAAGCGGAGCTTCATATTTCTATATGAATTAATGAGCAGTTAAGTTTATCACACATTCACTCTGCTTGGTGCTCTGCTGCTCCATCTCCACAGACAGAATGCGGTGCTCTGGATAACTGAACGGTACATTCAGAAATTATGATTTATTGTAAGTCACATTATAAGTCATAATGTGTCATAACTGTTGAAACAGTGCACCAGAAAATACTCTGTGTTTATGAGTGAAGTCATAAAGCATTATGAATGCATTGTAATTGACTGGCTCCTTTAGGGTTAGGGTTGAAACGGAAATGTAGTGATGTAGAGGTGTAAGCTGCCTCAGGATTAAACTACAGTGTACTGTTAGAGATTAAACTACCCAGAATTACATAGATATATGTAAAGCCTTTAACATTACAGTGACAACAGGTGTGCTCGCTCTTAGGCGCATGCACACGATCACACAAAGTGTGTTGCTTGAATTACACAGAACTTGCGTTTTTCATCAATATCATATTATTATTATTATTATTATAATTATTATTGGTCATATTAATTTTTTCTCTGCACTGTGTTCTCTGTATTTCTTGTATTTTACTGGATTATTTTTCACTGACTGGTCAGTGTGCTTCCTATTGTCATTTATCTTTTGTTGTATTTTGTCGGTATAATATCAGTTTATTTCCTTTGTCTACATTTTTCCCTTTTTTGTCAGTTTGTTTTCTCCTTAAGTTGAGTGGAGATCTGTATCAGCCTGTAGCTTCCTGACCTCTCTTGACCCATTTCTTATTTTTTCTTTTTTACTGTTTGGATTTTGTGCAGTTTTATGTGTGTGCAAATAAAAAAAAATAAATGAATACATTTTTAGGGGCTCTAATGCATGAACAGAGAGACAGTTTATTAGATTGGCGGCTTTTATTTTTATTATTAGCCTGTTCTTATTTTTTTAAATATACTATGGCCTATATATTTAGATCTGGGGATATCAATGAAACATTCGGGGCCGAAGCCTCGGACACCCAAGCCTAACAACGCCCCTGTCTCAGACGAAAGGAATGAGAGAGGCAGAAGTTGTCACATTGGCATCTCAGCTTTTCCTGAACAGAGGCTTAGGGTTGCTGGCTGCTGTCCAGGGTTGCTGGCTGCATACATACATACATACATACATACATACATACATACATACACACATATATATATATATATATATATATATATGTGTATATAATGTACATATATTCACACACAAAAAAACATGCCATATTCAAATGAATTCTCTCAAGTTGTCATGAGAATTGTGTGCTGGGCTCATTAGAGTTGTAGGATCCTGAAATTAGGTCATGGGCAGTTAAGGTTGAGAAACTGTAACCCCCAGCTGAAACAGATGATAGAATTGATCCATATTCATTTTCTTATCTAAACAATCATCAAACACTAACAGTTCATAAACAGGAGCTTTGAAAAAATTAAATCACCATCAAATTCACTGCCACATGGAGTCATGGGATTGTGCATGACAGTTTGTGCACCCATACAATCTACTTTGTATCATGATGACTGGCAGGTTGATTTCACAACCTCTTGTAACTGACTGATGCCGCTAACTAACTGACTTAATATCCCATAGCATTAGATTAATAAATAGATAGATAAAAAAAAATGTTGCAGTAAATCATATCATAGCTTTGTTTGAAGAAAGTAGTGGCAAATAGCTCATTTGATTTTGAAGCTGACTTTTTATAGTGGCTAGCTTGTGCATTAATGGCATTTGTGTGTTTAGAATATTGGCAGGAGCATTGGCAGCAGCATTCCCACAGGCTTTAACCCAGTCTTATATTTTCTTTCTCTTTGCCTGTGTCATTCCTGCTTCGTTTTGTTTTTGTCTCTCTGGCACCGCCAAGTGAGAAGGGTATCTCCGAGTGTGAAGTGCTCCCTCCTCCACTCCTTGCTGAAAGCACCCTGCAGTAGCAGCATGGTAATTCTGCTCCTCTATCTTTCCTCTGCATCATGTTTACCTAGCAACAAGCATCACCCGCGGCTGGCCATCCCATTGGTCATTTGAAAACGCACCGGGGACCAATGGCAGGGCTGTTGCCATGGTACAGTGTATAGTTGCCGGGTGGAATTTTGCTGCAAGGCACGTGAGTCTCAGAGTCTGCTTGCCTCCTCGCACTGCCGTTGTAATCTCCGCTGTCTGGTCGTTAGTACAGCTGAACGTGATTTGGTGGAAGCTTGTCAGAAATTCTGTGAAGGAAATAATACTAATCAGTAATATAGGCACAGCAATGGGTTTCACAACTATCAACAGCCAGAGAAAGAAAAGCGGCTAAGCAGACAACAGGGACTGATAGTCCACTGATAAGAAGCTGCTTTTCTGACAATACAATATGCTGTATCACTACCTAACATGTACTGGAGCAGGATTTGAGCTTATATCCAGGCTTAAAGCTATCAGAATGAGCTTTAATGTTTTCAGTCAAAGAAACCCCAAATCAATAAAGCTATTAAGAAATTAAAAAAAATAGGCTAACATGGCTCAGAATGAGTTTTAAATTGCTGTAAAAAAAAATGTGATAAGAATTTGGACAATGATGATTTACGATGGGACAATTTCCAGCACAAAATAGCTTTATTATAGTATAGTATAGTAGCTATATGATAGTATATGATGATAGACATGAAGTGGTTATTCATTATATGCACTAATGTGCATTTATTTATTACTGCAAATTACAGCTGTCCCAGGACACTATATTTACTGTCACTGGGAATGTTGTCCACATTTACATCTAAGTTTTTCATTAAAACTCTTTGAAAATGAATTTTACTAAATGATTCAAAATCATACCTGTTGTGATGTGAAACTGGTAACTCTTTTCAGTGAAATGAGATTTTAATACAGGGCACTGAGACATCATTTATATTATAAATATATTTAATAGGTACCAAAATATTAGTTAAGTGATTTCCACACTAGATACAAATGTTCCTTTATTCCTTTCACCATGGGGATTGTATTGTCATTCCTACATTTTTGTTTGAAAAAACTCAAACCCCCTCCAGAGGAACTACGGATCAGTTGTGTAGGATAGCCATTGCATACGTTTATACTATATGACCATCCTGTCATCCCAGCACACACACACACACACACACACACACACACACACACACACACACACTTCACCTGTTGGTCATCTGTAATTGTGCAGCTAAGGTAATTGTGGGGTTTGCATGGCATGATGAGGGGAGAAAGGTTTCTCCTCAGTGCAAACACATATAACACAATAGGCTATTGGAGAGCTGACTGAGAGTAGTCACACTCTGTCTCCTTGTCTCTCTGTACTTCTGTGTGCCCAGCCACCTTCTGGCTTCCTGTTTGTTGTGTACCTGATGGCGTGTCTGCTCATGAAGAAATCTAGTTGACATAAAATCAAACAGAGTGTGGTACCAGTGGTTCAAAATGGTATACACTTCCGGTCTCCTAAGTGGGCTTGATCATCTTTCCCTCGCATCCCCCCACCTTGTTTGTAAGTGTTGTAAACTTTGTGTGAATGGATGAAGGCAGATTCAAAACAATACAACACTATATACAATACAGATTTAATGTTTGTTCCTTTTTTTGCCGCTCGTTTTTATCTGCTAGCTTAATGTCTGATATCAACCGAGTGTAAGATTACGTCAGTTGTTGCCAGATCTCGCAAGAATGTGTTGCTAAAACAGAGAGATGTCTCGAACAAAGTTTATTTTCTCCTGTGTGTCTGAAAACATGCCATTTCAGTACCAGAATGTTTGCAAAAGGACTCCCACACACTGTCTAACTTGCAATATATTTACGATGTTTCGGTACTAGACCTTCATCGGGCAAACAATTTTTTGGTCATGAGAAGCCATCTTAAGTAGGGAGTGGTCCTTTCTCCACAACCAATCCCATTCCCGCGTGCAAACAGAGGGACAAAATCATCATTGGGTCAATGAAACACACAATAAACAGAGACAGCAAAAAAACAAAGCTCTCTCTGTGACATCAATCTAAAGTAACCTACATTTCTAAAAGGGAATACAGAATATAGTAAATCGATTATAAATAAATACATTTTATAGATTCCCTTTGTAAGTAGGCTGATAGGGGTATGTGTACATGATAAGTTAAAAACAGACATGTTTGATACAAAAAGAGACATTGTTCATCAAACTATGCATATAATAACAATAATCAAAGTTAATTTTACCCTATCAGAACTCCACACAATTACAATAAATGATAGCGGCAAAAAAGTCATACAAAATATACAAATTATGGCTGTGCCTAATTTCTAAAAAACATGGCATCTGAAAAAAGTTGTATCATCAAAAAAAAAGAAAAAAAAAAAAAGATTTTTTACACTAATCGCCAAGGGCTCAAAAAAATGCAATGCAAATGCATACATATATAAAAGGACAAAATCAGCAGGTCACACTATTAGATGAACATGGTGATATGTGTACATATTCATACGTATCCAGAACTGTCTGGAGCTGGATACAGAAGACCAGAATGTTTAAAAGGGTTGGAAAACTGGGTCTAATATTTACTTCAGTGACTGGGCCAAAGGAAACAGTACTGTACTCATGTTCACTTTCCCCATTTGAATGAATACACTCCGGACCGCTGCTAGTCTCCTAAAGGGGCGGAGCAGTGGCAAAACTCGCATGACACAGACACAGGAAAATAATCTAAAGTGGGCTGTCTCAGTTTAATAGCTGCTTCTGTTTAGAGGCTTTCATGTGTCCTTTGAAGCACATATTTCAGGTTTATTGACTTTGTTTTCAAAGTATTCCCTGTGTTCATTCCCTGTGATTTATTGATGAAAAGTTATAACATGAACTTTTTAACTGTCTAATCTGAACATTTTAGTCATCAGATCAACAGATTTAACCAAACTCAAAATGTTAAGGTAAACATAAAGTAGCAGGTCTTGCCATATGGTCATAAAGTCTATACTTACAGGCTAATTCCCATTGTGTTAGTGCTAGTCCATATACAGTTAAGGTGCCCATGGTGCTGTAGCTTTGTGCACATGCTAAACTTTACTGAAGACCATCTTTTTCTCAAATTAACAAAACAGTCAGTTATGTAAAAAGGATTATGTTGCATATGTACAAGGCAAAACACCTACACAAACTACAGAAAAGTCTCAAATGTAGCATTAGAAATACATTTCTACTGCAAGAAAAGAAATGACAAGTTAAATATTTTGTGAATGTTAATTGTGAAGCAAGTGGAGACGTAATGGGTTGCCTTTTTAATCCATTGGATGGGAGATGATTTTTGTTTATGTCCCCATTCATACTTCTCATGTGGTTTGAGGAAAACTCTCCATCCTGTCTCCTTGTTTGCTTAAACTATCTTTTTCTCTGTGAAAAAAATCATCTGCCTCCTGTGTTAACTGTAATTTCACTGAATTTATAGCACTCATTACTTTTTTCACTTTTAAGATTATTTATGATCTCCGCTGCTTCAGCTTGCAAAGTCCAACTTGTGGTGTGGATGGACAGGCCTCCAGATTCAATGACTATGCTGGCTTTTGCATCACGTGCTGTCTCTAAACCTGTTAACACAGGGCCAAGTTCAGTTTCGTTTGAATAGTAGCTGAGCCTCTCGGGTAGTAATTGCACAGAAAGAGTCACTAAAAACGTGACACCACCTGTTGTCTTCCTATTCAACTGTGTGTGTGTGGCATGTACTTTTCCTTTGCAACATGCTTTACATCCTGGCTCCCACTTGGACCCGATCACTCTGAGCTGGGCATTAGGCATTTTTGAAGTAGACAACCTGTAGTGATTCATCTGCATATGATTACTGTTTATGTGTTCATGGCTGCTGTGTTGTATTGCTCTCTAATATTACTTCTTCCTTGTTTCTGACTTATGTCATTAATGCAAGCCCTATAACTATAGCATGTTATTGGGCCATGCTTTCTTATTTTAGCTGTGACTGGTCAGCTGTTTTTCAGTGTGTGGGAGTGTAGTGATATGAACCATAGGTTCTGGAGCCTGGAGCTTGAGTAGATTACCAAGGAAAGCTGCAGGAACTGGAGTCAAAGCCAGAATGTAGTAACTAAACTTTCAGGGTTGTCCTTCAGAATATAGCTGTTTTGCAAAATGCAACTATACTTTACAGCAGGGACACTCAACTTGTTTTGTCCAGGGGCCACTTTTACAAAATGACAGAAGGCCAGTGGCCAGTAGCAGCAGCCCTGCACGCGTCAGGTGTAGGCAGAGGTATTTCTTGAATTTAAGGACATTCAAGGCTTAGCCTGGATGTTGGGGGGTCTTGGGGATCCTCCCCTGTTTTATTTTTTTTATTTTGGTGCTTTTTGCACTCTGAATTTACATTAAAAGTACAAAAATCCCAGTGTTCATTTATTTTCATAGTGAATTAGAAAGTGGTTGGGGACGCCGGCACCCCATTGCAGGCCAGATTTGGCTCGCGATTTGGCCCGCAATGGGGTCACTGCTTTACATTAAATAAAATATTTCTAAATTACATTTATATAACAAATTGAACAAATGTGTAGTTATTGCAGCTTGACATAATAGGGCTTTATGTACAGTATTAGAGCATTATGGTACATAAACTGTTATTCGAAATGTGTTGCTGTTTCAGCCTGATATGCAAAAGTACAGTAGGCTATTATCAGGGGAGACTTTACCTTTGTACAGTAGGTAATTACAGTAAGCAAGCTTGTGGACTTTTTCACCATCATTTTTTTTAAATTACAAATTAGTGACTGATTAATCTGCACAGGTAAAAGATAAAAATCACATTAAAAAGAAAAAGAGGAAGTGACAAACATTTCTCAGTGAAGTGCGAGTTGTATTTAAGGGTATATTTTCCTTTAAGGAGCCGTCAGCTGGTTTATGACACCGTTGTGTGCTGAGCTGTTCCCAGGCAGCATTGTGCCTGATTTAGCCGGAATGCTCGGATAGCAACAGTAACAACTTTTAGCTTTGGATGGTTTGTGTGGAGAAGTCCCACATCTCAGCTGTAGAGAGTCACTCAGTGACCATGTGCCTCACTCTCTCCCCCGCTCCCCGGCTGGATCCCCGCCTCCACCCCCTCGGTCTCCCCTCCCTCTTTCCATTTCTACCTGACATCTTCAAACTATTTCCGCGTCATTCCTGCCTCGCGCCGTTTGAAGAGGCACAGGGAAACTAAGCCGACCGCCCCTCCCACAGACCCGGCCACTACCCAATTGCAACCAAGGATGGGACTTTATGTAGCCAATTGCATTGCAGCTGCCATCGCGTCGGGTAGCAACAGAGCCCATAGAGGGTGCGTGCTGTGTGAGGGTAGAGACAGCGTCTACCCGAGTACAGAGAAGTTCAAACATTTTCAAAGACTGAATGAACAAAATGAGCCTTTGTGTGCAACATAGCGGCAATAATAAAACATATTTGTCTGCTCATTATTAGTGTAGCTCTGTTATATTTGCCTGAGTCACATAAAAGGTTTTATAAACTGCTATAATCAACGTTGGTGTTATCTTAAACTGCGTCCACTGAAAACTTTGTTGACCAACGATTGTTGCAGTTAAAGGGCAGGCTGTGCATAGAGACATACATTTGTCACAGATGAGGGAAACACAGTTCAAATTATCAATATAGGCCTCCCCTCGTCCCTTTCTCCATTCCTCGCCCTCTACCCCGGTTCTCCATAACACTGCACAATGTGCTGGGTGGAAGCAAACCACCTTTTTTCACGTCTTAAACTGTATTTAATTTCAATTAAGGTTACTTTTGGTTAACCTTTAGAAAATATTTACAATGCATTTTTGAATGTGATTCTGTCAAGTGTCAGACTAATACACGTAGAAAAGTAACACTTTTTACTGACCTTGTAATAAGTGGTTAAAAGTATGTAAGTTAGCAGCCTGTCAAACGTTATCCATAAAACTGGATAACGGGTTTAAGTAAAGGTTGTCTATGTATGCGTGAATATAAAGTTCCAGTATATATATCCCGCTGTTACTATAAATGGCCAGGACAGCAGAGGTCTACTCGGAACAGACTACTGTGGACAGAGGGAAGGCTACTGCCCCGTTAACTCAGTTGAGTTGTTGATAATGCTGCATAATCAGTCGGCATCTGTGTGATGTTTAATGTGAAATTCCTCGTGAAATGATCCATAATGTGGCGTTTTCGTCCTGTATGTATATCTGTCCTGGTTTTCTCAAAGCTGTGTGAAGCTGCGCCAGACAGAGAAGCTCAGACCCCCGCCACAGGCATATGGTATGGTCCCTATCGCAGGGTGGGGGAGCTGTGTGGGAGAGCAGCACAGATTCTGTCTAACGGAGAAGCACGGAAAGGGAAACGGGCGACAAACATGAGTCTCAATCGCCCTTGTGAAGGTTTCCACCTTGATCGAATAAAAATTCTCCCCCAATTCTGAGAAGGATTTGATAAAGAGGACTTTTAATGTGAGAAAGGGAGCGAAAGGGAGCGAAAGCAAGCGGCAGAAGAGGCGCCTCCAGAAGCGATCAGAGGCGTCTGACAGCGAGCTCAGGAACTTCACTGGATTTGCTTTTTTAACTTTACTTTCAGACGACTCTCAAGTTTTGGTTCGTTGCTGTTCGGACGTTGTTTGTGGTTTAACTTTAGTGTGTTTACCGCGAATGCTGACTTTTTCCTGGATCTAGTCATGTTTTGGTAAACACAAGACACTGTCGGGGACTGGAAGTATAATGCAGGCCGTCAGCGGCTTGTCCAGTGTGTCTCTTCAACACGGGTAGACATTTGGCATCTAACCCTACATACTGGATCTAAACTTTTGTCTCCCCAGCTTTATCCAGAAGGGAAAGAGGTGTGCAGTTGAGGTGCAGTGTCCCGCTTGTAGTGGTACGTCACTTTGTTCCTGCAAACCGTCCGTCAGTGTGGATATCCACTGACGTTCTCTGGAACTTAACGTCTCTGTAAAATCAACAGCGGACTGGTTTGTTTACACGTGTTTGTGCAACTGCTTGTTGTCACAGAAACATCCTGTGTAGTGTGTGGGGATTACATTATTGGCTGGCTTTTTCAAAGGGCTCCTTTTCACCCTGGAAGAGGCCAGCCGCTTTCTGCCATAGACCGGTGAAGTGGAGCTGAGTGACCGTGACACACACACACAGGCTTGGAGGATCTCTGGCTGTTTAGGCTCTGTGGCATTGCCAGTGGAGGGCTGTGTGTGTCACTGGATTAATCTGAGTGGTAACATCACTCTACACTGCCCTACTCTGTCCACTGACGAGTCCCCCCATAAAGCCCCAGTAATTGGAGCTATTTTTAGCGTAAGGGATGGGGTAAAAGCAGGCAGCTGGAAACCCAACTCCCCTCCACCTCCTTCTCTTCCACCCCTTCTGTCACACTACCCCACTCAGCCCACCTGGCAGTATGCTGGGCGAGCCTGGTTAGCACAGACTTGATTTGCAGCCACTTAATATTTTTTACAGGTAGTCTGGAAGAATAACAATTGGATGAACTTATTCTGCTGAATAATAAGAGATTTGTTGGAACTATACTGACCATGGAGTCTTATTAACCTGGGAATACTAACTGTACTCTGTTCTACTGGTTAAGGCTGCAGTGGACACACAAACCCTGTACTGGATTACTACTAAGATGTCTGAAGAAGTATTAGCTGTGTACTTTTGGCTAAACCTTCCCTGGATTAAGTAAACCCATCATAAGCAAGTAAAGTCTATGCCTTTACCCCTTGGACATTTAGCTCAAACTCTTAAGCAGAGTAGCTGCTCGTTAACATACTGTAATAGAAGAAAGACCTACTTTTGACTACTTAGAATATCAGTCACCAGCGATCTGGGGAAGTACAAACCTCCAGCACACAGAAAGAATGCATGGAACTGCCGGAACCAACGAAACAAAAAGCTAACCTAATTAACCAAATATTCTATTCCCCCCACTCCCCATACCCAGAGAGATACAGAATATATATGTAGAATGAGAAATCTATATCTATAGTGTAACTCCACAGAAGACAGAGATTACATTCTATATATTTTTACTTCAGAGAGACAAGCTGCCTGTACACCAGTTGGTTGCCTTAGAAACCACAGTCACAAAAAAAAAAAAAAAGAAACAAGCCAGGGAAGACGGTGCCTTTTGATTGGTTGGTCGGTTTCCCACCAGTTCAAGATTTAGTTGGATGTAAACAGTTGAAGTGAACTCTGGGATTGAAAACACATTTAATGACAGACTGAACCTCCACAAGCTCCACCCACGTGTCAGAGCGTTTTGATTGACGGCATTTCCCTGCTGGATTGAACAATTGCCAAGCATTTCCATGGTGATCACGTCATCATCTGTGGAGGACAAGACCGTGCCCTCTTGCAGGATGGTCCAAACAGAACCCTGGATCACCTCTGCCCTGCTGCGCAAGAACAAGAGTCAGTACACACTCATGCACACTCACACAGTCCTACCAATGAAAATAGGGAAAACTCTCTTCCGTACTTCACTGTATAACCACGGGTGTACATGAGTCTATTGTCATGGTAGTCTCTGTATTCATACTTGTGTGCATGTGCATGTGTATCCTTTTTAAAAAGTCAAATATGTGGCAATATTGCATTCGACTTTCATAGCCTCCATGTATGGACAAATGGACAAAAACACTCCAGATGTACAGGCCAGGATGAGTTGCATGTGTAAGTGATGTGAATATTGTGATAAGAGTATTTGTGAATATTTGATAGAATTATACCAAAATTCTTCTGGATTTGGCCATATTTACATTAGAAACATGGCTGCAGCAGTAACATACAGTTACAGAACTCACCTGATTCAGACTGTGTCTCACTGGAAGTCGTGAGGTAGTGAGGTGGTGTGCTGAATCCAGCCGTGCTGCTGCTTGTTGCCTGACTTGTAGCTGTATTCAGACATACAGTACATCCATACTGTTACACCACTGCTTTAAGTCTGTTGTGTCATTCTACTTCATATAAAGTAGGCACTGTACAAACAGACTTTATTTTATTTGACCTACATTTACTGTAATTAGTAACAAGGTTAAACTGGAACATTCAATAGTAATAATAATGACATTATAATAATAATATGAAAAACAACAACAAAAATAATCATAAAAATGACAACATAGCAGTGTATCAGAGACCACAAATAATTGGCTAAACTTATATTCTTCAGCGAGTGGAGGAGATGTCAGAGAAGGTCCCTCTGCAGCAGCTTCTCTGGGTTTCTTGTTCAAATATTTTCTCAGTGCATCTTGACAGCTGTAGAGTAGATTTACCTCTTACTGTACAGTACAAGCAAAACATGTAGCTGCAGCAGACAGACCATGACTTGCACCAGTTATGTGTTCAACATAACATAAATTATTATCTAGTTGTGATTATGCATTTCTAAAATAAAAGAGGTTGCACTACAATTATATAGTCACACATTAGTTTTACAGTTGTCCCTATTTGTTATCGAATTTCAAGCAAGGCGCACTATGCAGCCAGTAGTTAACCAGATAAAAACAGCAATAAACCAGCTCAGCAGCTTAACTCAATCCTTGGCAGCGATCACATCATTATCTGGGTGCACTTGAGGGCTTGGAGGTCTTTTCATGATGATAACCCAATAATTTGACAAATTATGACCTCTTGTTGTCTGTCAGTCACAACTGCTACCTACCTGAGATGCGCACAGGTAACTCGTCCCACCCCCCTTTCCCACAGTGACGTGACTGAGCACGGTGCAGGACAAGTTCAGGGCCAGGTCAAATAATGAGAAACAACAGGGGTGTTGTTGTTGTTGTTTACTTTTTCTTTATTTTTTTCAACACAGAGTATGAGGAAAGGGCACCAGTCGGGGCTGCAAATTATTATTAGTATTTATTTTATTTTATTGGCTGCAAATTATTATTAGTATTTATTTTATTTTATTTATTCTATTTTATTTTATTTTTTTGAGGGCTTGGAGCTGCGCCCCCGCCAGCATGTGACGCCCTAGGCGACCGCCTATATGGCCTATGCCAAGAGCCAGTCCTGATGTCACGATTGTGGTGTGTGTATGATAACTTGTTGCAGCGGTGCTGTGTGTGTTGGCCTGTGTTCCCATTGAGTGATTAAGTTGAAGTTTGTAATGCGCGTGTGACAGTTTAGCTCTCCATCAACACTGCTTCAGGCTGAAACATCAGAAACCTGAAAAAGCTCAATGCCTGTCAGTGTGACCTGCAGCAGGAAGGACCGCCGTGGTCAGCTTGGCAGTTGTGTTCAGTCAGTCAGCCAGTCAGTCAGTCGGAGACCCTGAGCTGAGGTACAGTATATGAGGATGCTGTCTATGCTGTACAATCATTGTTTGAGCATGATCAGATAAGGTTTGACTGCACAAATTAGATATCACTTTGTTGGACTACAACATGAATCTATGCCAGTGGTTTCCAACCAGTGGTCATGGTCCAAAAGTGCATCTGCATCAACTTTGTCCAGAACAACTATAGTGACGCTATGATTTAAGTTATTGTTGCCAATATTTTAGCATTTCATGCACATTTCTTTGGTTATTTACTTGGATGTTCATACAGTAAGTAAAATGAACAATTGGATGGCTTACTTGTTACACTAGAGTTTTTTTCATTAACTTTAAAGGATGACAAGTACAAGCTGCTTTTTATGGTTTATCTCGTCTGTCAGAACACACATTGTCTATAATAATGCGGTGACGGATCATAGTGTGAATTTATGTATTCTTTGGTTGTATGTGTTTGTGAGAAAATGTGTTGTTTGTATCATAGCAGATTTCCTTATAGATGCGCTTAATGGTCAGTGACTTACAGAGTCTGGGTTGAGGTTAGATGAGCCAAAGCCTCACCTTATCTTCATTTACCTCAGTGGAAAACATATCTGTGATATTTTGACTATTGTTATCAAAATGCTCATTAATGTTTAATGAAAGAAGGTTGCTAACAAGCTGTGCATGTCTGATGTCATTCATCAAAGGCTGGTTAGATAGACTAAGTTAGGGATTCTCAACAACTTGTGGTGCTTGTTTCTTGGCTGCAAAGTTGGTTTGTGACAAAATGCCACATCTCTGACCCCACTGTGTCCTTACTGGGGGCATTTCATGCAAAACACTTCATGGAAATAATTGTCAGCAGTTGAGCCACCCCTTCAGGATGTTGTTGCAATCACTAATTCAACCAATCCCAGTAAATTCTGGGTGACCTTGCAATTTTGTCCAATTACCACAACTTTTCCACAAATTTGATTAATCATTGTAATTTGCCAATCACAGCAGCCCCCCACACACATCATCAAACTCACTTCCTTGTTTCTGCTTTTGCTCCCTGATGTTCTGCTCGAAAGCTGGGAGAAACTGTTTCGCACTACAGCATTGTGGTAGAACACAAATGACATCAATTGACAAAAACTTTTCTACCACAAAACACACATGGAGAATGTCTGAAATGCCCTGACAACAGACAAGACAAATCTCTATGACAGAAGCTATTGCATTGACATCTATTGTATGTGCTGAAAGAATCAAGGTGAGATATATCAAATTAGCAGGTTAGTGGTAATGCTAGTGTATAAATTATAAACTCAGAACAGTGCAGTTTGTTCTCACAGCAAAAATGCTTTTTATTTTTAATAAATTGTGCACAAAAATGGCAACAATTTTTGCAATTTTCACTTGCTCCTGCAATTTCATTGCAAAAAAGCAGGGATCCCCTGTGGCTTAAAAGAGCTACTCATGAGCCACAATGCCCCAGGTTCAGATCCTCCCAGAGGCCTGTGTTATATCTTTCTCACCCTTTTTTCCTGTTATATCTTTACTATCACTGTCTGATAAAGGGAGGAAATGCCTAAATAATCAGAGTCAACAGTCTTTCCTATGTCACTATGTATGAACTTGGGTTCAACACATGTGACCTGAAACTGCAGGCTGTGTGCATTTGTATGTTTTTATGGCACTGTATGTAAATCATCACATTAAAACGGTCACACTTTTTAATTATGTTGTTCACATCAGTTTGTAACAGTGTAACCCTGGCTGGACAGCCTGATAAAAATCCATTCATAGACAAATCAATCATTATCACATGCAAAAAATGTCTACGTTACAAATGTAGAACTGATAGTATAGTATAACTGAATGTATTTCATTAGCCTGGTAAGACCACCCTAATGACATAAGCTCAACATTCTGTTTAAGTCTTTGCATCAGGCCAATTGGGGATCTGCACCTTAGTTGACAACATAAGCAGCCAATCAGGGACTGTGTTGTAGCTGATGATGTAAAATGCAGGCCACAGCTTATGGAACAGAGCCCGAACACTAGCCCTTTTTACACGGAGCTGGTGCTATCCACCTTATTCCTGAGGGCACTACTGTAGAAATGATTATGTGCGCGACTTCCAGTGAGATAGCGGAAGTAGCGGTAAGCTAGTTAGTCCCATACACTGTCTGTGGTTAGTCCCAGTGGCTACTCTTGGTGGCTAACCGCCAACGCTGGTTCTTTTCGAAAGTAATTTGCCTTCAGTTTAGCAAATACTGATTTATTTTTTTAAACAAATATTTAACTAATGTTGTCTTTGCGGAGCTCTGGTACCTGTTGCACTGTCTGTGTCTGTAACGACTAACAAACAGTCTATGAGAAATAATGACAAATGATTAATGAATGAGAAATGAGTTTCATGAGACATAGTGAAAAAGTATTAAATCAGAATTAGCAGAAGAGAATTACACCGAGACTGACAGGTCTGTCACTCAATGTCAGTACATGATATCCCTGTCTTTCCCTGTCTGACTCAACCTACATTAGAAAATTGCTAGCGTTCTTGGTCGAAAAGGGGAAAAAAAACAATAGCTCCTTTTACACTGCCAGATTTTCTGCGAATGTTGGGCCATTTTGCCGGCTTGCTGCAAGCGTATACACACAGAGGCGGAATGGCAAGTTGATCCGAGGCGCCCAATTTTCCGCCTCGTAGGGTAGTCATGTTGGCGGAACCCTTTTAGTTTAAAAAGACCGAGGTGGCCTTCCGCAACAGGAGGGGCTTATGAAGACTTGTGGGAGGAGCTGTTGATGACGCCGCACATGCGAGCCACTGGCGGTGGATAAACAGGAAACAGCTGATAGCAGGAATTAGCGAGCAGCTAGTAGCAAGAGGGAAACGCAAACCTAACAGACACTGTAAAGATGAGCAACTGAGGAGACAAGGAATTGCGCAATCTCCTTGCCCTCGCAAACGAAGAGGCCATTAACCGCCAGATGACGGGGACGGTGATGAACGGGCCGATTTACGAGAGAATTGCCGCCTGACTAGTCGCGGCTTCCCTCCCATGTCACTGTTTACGTCACATGCTGAGCCACACGTTTTGTTACTTGCTCACGCCCCCCCATTGCCCTGAAAAAGGCGCATTCTGTATAAACAAAAAAAGGTAGGCGGCAATTTGCTGCACTCCGATTTTGTTTTTATACTGCCAATGCTGAAAAAAGACTGATTGGGCTTTCCTGCAAATTTGCACAATTCCTATCTAAAAAGGGCTAATGCTTTAGGATGGCTGTCAGAGATGGCAGAGATATGATCACATAATCCCATTTCAATCAATCAATCAATCAATTTTATTTATAAAGCCCAATATCACAAATCACAATTTGCCTCACAGGGCTTTACAGCATAAGACATCCCTCTGTCCTTATGACCATTTGAGCTATAACAGGTGTTTTCCATGTTTTATTTCCCAATTGCTCTTGGAAAGAAGAAAAGAGTACTGTAAACAAACTGTTACCATTGGAAATGACCAGTTTTGGTTTAACGCCGGAAGTCGCACACATAATTCAAGCCAGGTATCATGGGGGCTAGGAATAAGGTGGATAGGGCCGCTATGAAGTCCTTTCTTTATGCCGCCTTTGCATTTTTACACAGAACCAAACGTCATTTCATTTTAGTGTGTGATTTTAGACAGAATGCCGACACAGCTGCTGTTACTCTTTGAGTTAGCTGCTAACTGCTAACAGGTGCTTCTTATAAATGTACGGTGGGTTGCACACAACATGTCACCAAAAGTCACACCTGTGCCTCTCATGATCCCATCCTGCTGGCTGTGCCGTTTATACAGACATTGTTTCAGTGCTGTCAGTATCTTCATTCTTGGCTCAGAGGTAAGACAACTCTGTCCCCCCATTTGGCAATTGTACCTTTTATACAGAATGGCGAGGTGGCATAATAGCGCAATATTCCTGCCTGGAACAGGCAGTGTTAAAGGGGCCACTGTTTGATGAATGAGACATCACTTTGTAAAATCACATTCTCTAGACAGAAAATCTTCCTCTGTATGAAGTTCAATGGAATCTTTGTTGTTCATATTTGAACTCAAAATTGTGCCATCATTAACACAAACAACTAACATACATAGTTCTGGTTTACAACATGTGGGGTTATAATTAGAAGACAAATTTTATCTTGCTGACATCCTCCATGTTGTGTGTATTTTTCTTTTTTATGAAAAGACACTTCATTCACACTATTGCAACGGCAAGCATCGTAGGTCTTTTTTTTGCAGAGGTGCAGACTTATGGAAAGTGCTGAAGGCACCTAAAAAGTCTGTGACAGAGAACTGCTGTTCTGCTGTATTTACCGTGGGACAGCTAAGGATGGTAATCTAGAACCGGTTCCAAATGGTCCGATTCATCACGATCAAATGCCTCCGAGTTTATCAATCCGCTTTTTTGATGCTGACATGGTTTTCTGACAGTTGTGCCTTGCAAAACAGTGATGTGAAACCCATGCATCTATGCTGCTGTAAACTTGCAACAAGAAAGAGTCATAGCAGAGAGCAGGATATAGTCCAAAGCATGGCTTCTTTTCAAGAAGAAAGGTGACAACAGTGCTGCCTCAGGGCTTTACTATGCGACTAAGTATGCCACTCTGTTACGCAAAAGTCGATGTGTGCGATGAATGAAATGAGTGCAGTAGCACCTATGCGATAGCTCTGTGCTGCCTGACGGTGAGGCAGAGCCGCTTCTTTGTTTCAGGTGATGGTTTGTGTGCTTGTTTGTGTGAGGCGAATCAATAGCATCTAAATATTCTCTCATTTCATTTACACTGAGACTAATAAAAGAAATAAGGGGCGTCGGTGGCTTAGTGGTAGAGCAGGTGCCCCATGTACAAGGCTGTTGCCGCAGCGGCCCGGGTTTGACTCCAGCCTGTGGCCCTTTGCTGCATGTCACTCCCTCTCTCTCTCCCCCCTTCACGCTTGTCTGTCCTGTCAAATAAAGGCTAAAATGCCCAAAAAAAATCTTTAAAAAAAGAAAGAAATAACAGTTGCACTGACGCTGAAAATCTGTAGGCCTCCTTTTTTTTTTACACACAAAAAAATGATCAGGAATTGATAAAGAATCGGACCAATGAGCAGAATCAGTGATATGATTTGTATCAATAAATTCTTATCAATTCACATCCCTAGGGAAAGCTCTCACAGACTCATTCAAACCTTAAACTTCCTGCATTCTGCCTTCACTGTGCTTTCATGTGAAGGCACTTCTGTAGTGGTATGAAACTACCACAGCTCACATACAGCTCTGCTGGCCCTCCCTATTGTTACTGCCGGGGTTCTTCTTCTTTTTCCTTTCCTCCTTCCTCTCCATTTTCTTCTTCTCCTCTCTTCCCCTTCTTTTTCTCCTTTTCCATCTTCTTCTCCTCTCTTCCCCTTCTTCCTCTTCTTTTTCATTTCCATGTTCTTCTTCTTTTTTCTTCTCCTTCCTTCTTCTTTTTCTTCTTCTCCCTTCTTCCCCTCCCCCTTTTCCTTCTTTCTCTACTCATTTTTCTTCTTCCTCTTCTCCCATTTCTTCTTCCTTTTCTTCACCTTTTTCTTCCACTTCTTCTACTTGTCCCTTTTCTTCTCTTTTTTCCTTCTCCCTTTGCTTCTCCTTCCTTCTTATTTTGTTCTTCTTTCCCATCTTCCTCTTCTCCTTCTTCTTCTCCTTCTTCTATTTTCCCTCTTCATCCTCTTTTCCCATTTCTTCCTCATCATCCTCTTCTCCT
>NC_065511.1:199802-253014 GCF_006386435.1 Epinephelus moara
GCTTCAAGACATCATTTAGACAGGCTGTCTACAGCAGCAGAGCAAAATGCTTTTACAACACACAGATAACTCACATAACTCATAACTCGCGGAGGAGCGAAGTGGCGAACAATTTGATTCAATAACACTCGTATTCACTGATGAGCATATTATTGACCTATTTAAGTGCAATACAATGAAAACAACCAGCCAGTGCGGCTCGGACTATCTAACATATCACATCTGATCACTTGCAACAAATATGAAGGACACTCACAAGTAAGATGACTACAGAACCTCTCTCTTTTTTTTCTCCCAATTCCAAGGTATGGCAGCTGCCATACCTTGCCATACCTAAATGACGCCTATGGTCGTATGTGCTATGACTGTGCAGCCTTCACCAAAATGTGGCCCCCAATAGAGCAGAAATGCTGAGAAGCTTTGACCTGGCAGCAATTATAAAGTTTATCACTCAAGTTATACTGTTTTTTTCAATCTGTATAACTCACTTAACCCATCTGCTCCCACATTTTTCACTCAGTTGCCACCAGACTTCAGACTGTCCTCCACAAACCGTTCAGCCAGATATTTGAAATATCAAACATTGATCCCATAGTGCATCAACATGTTTTAGTGTAAACAGTACTGTAAACACCTACTGCAAATCCTTGCTAAATATATCTCCAGTGTACATGAAGAAAAACAACAAAATGAAGCAGCAGAAGGAAGCAATGTGGTACATTTCAGAACTGTATTTCAAACACTGAATTTTTGACAATATTTGGAATTCTGTTCTCATGTAAACTGTAGCAGTCAGTGGAAATAAGAGCATCTTCATCAGTTCGTCATATGGTGCAGTATATCTGTATAAAAATGAATTGCATAAATCTCTGTGTGAAAACTCTGACTTTTGTCCTGTTAGGACTGTGGTGATTGACTGAGTTATTGTGTGAAGCCAGTCTATGGTTTCTTACTTGGCAGGTAGCTCAACAAGATCATGACTCACCCTGGGTGTCTCAGGTTGTGTTTGAGCCCCAGATGATGCTGAATAAACATGTCAATGCCTATTCAGTCATTGATCTATGTGGAGTTCAGACACATCATTTCTAAGATATTTTTAATTTAGAAGATTGAAGTCATGGTAAGTTAGTTAGGATGTGGGAAGTTCTCCTGACAGACCCTCCTTTGTTTCTCATGTCTTTTTTTTTTCATTGTCCTCCTCTTCCTCCTTTGCCTGCAGCTATGATGTAAAATCACATTTAAATATTTGTTGTCAGTATGAAAGTTTAAAAAATTCGTAACAGTAAAAAAAATTTTAAAAAAAAATCTACAAGCAGTATTTTTGCTGTTCATCTGTTTGATTTAGGCAAGCTGAAAACTTTGAACAGCAGCTATTATATAGACACACAGAGAGCAGTTTGGGCTGTTGAGCTGCTGCACATCATACCAGCAATCCTACATGAGCAATTGTGCCTGTTCCATGTATTAGACACATTGGAAGTGATGGTGTGTCTGCCCTTAGGTCATACCATGCTAAACATGTATCTATGTACCCATGTACCAGGGGCGGCAGTAGTAGCTCAGTCCATAGGTACTTGGGTTGGGAATCAGTCTGGACCAAATATGGAGCATGGACTGGTAGCAGGAGAGGTGCCAGTTTGCCTCCTGGGCACTGCTGAGATGTCCTTGAGCAAGGCACTGAGCCCCCAACTGCTTGGGGTGCCTGTCCGTGGGCAGCCACCTCGCTCTGACATTAGTGTTTCCACCATCATTACATTATTATTATTATATTATGTTATAAACAAGCACAGAGCGCTTTCCATCTAATAGCAAATTGTTACTAACAAGTTAAAACAACAACAACTGTTAATGTCTCAGGGTTTAGCTCAGTGTGTCTCGTATCTTAAAGCAGACAGTGACTCTCCTCAGCAGCAGAGAGGACAGCAGGACTGATACTGACTGATGTCTGTGTTCTTTATCCTTTCTAAACTTCACTCAGTATTGTGATGTCGGGAATATGATTTATTTTATTAACATTTTTGTTTTGTTTCCAGTGAGATAAGTTTATATTGTGACTTTGCTGTTTTAATATTACTGTTGCTCTAGAAACAACATTTAGTTATAAGATATTTAGTGTTATTCCTGTTGTGAATTTTTCTTTTAAAAAAAATAATTCCTTGTAAATGTTATACTATTAGTTCTCTGAGAATCTCTTTCACATACTTGCAAAAATGTGACAGGGAAGGGTCGCTTTTTTTCAAGTCAGTTTGGGTGACTTGTGAGAATCGTCTAGACTCAATGAGTTTTTTTCCAACTGTATCTTTCTGTCATGCTCATATTAGAGATGCATGATGATATCAGCAAGTCATCAGTATCTGCAGATATTGGCTTAAAATGAAATATCAGAATTAGCCAACATGCTGATTTCTCCAGATATGACAGACCGATATATTGATATTTTTTTAGAAAAAGAGAGACGACTGGTTGCCTTGTATAATCAAACATAGATAAAAACCTTGTGTCAGGTGCTCATGGAGAACAACAGGATACACAGGAAGGCAATCCAGGCACTCCAAAAATACAGAAAACATAGAAGGAAGTATTAAAAAGCCTTTATTGTAGTGGCTAAATTGTCAAAAAGCCAAGATGTTTCGACCTCTGCAGGTCTTTGTAAAAACGAGTTTTTACATCTGTTTTACAAACTTTTTAAACCAGCACAAAGTAGAATACCCTTAGAAAACAAGTAGAGTTCTTATTTTTCCTCAGGGCTTTTGAAATTTTGGAAGAAATGTTCTTTAAAAATGCATATAAATCAGACCATGAAATAATAGTACTATACAATACAAACACAAATACATGGTCTTAAACCAGGGTATTACGTAAGTAGGCCTACATACATGAAAATAAACAGAAAAATAAAGCTGAACTGAGGTACAGGCATACAGATAAAGAATTAATGTTGGTCAGAGGATTTGGGGACTTAAGTTGCATAATTTTCATTAATATATTTATATATCAATATTGTTATTCGTTATTGGCCAAATGAGTTGTTATATATCAGCAAAGCGGATATATCTTTAACTCATATAAGTAAATAGAATTTCCCATTTATGTAAG
Organism: Epinephelus moara; assembly: GCF_006386435.1. Classification (NCBI taxonomy): domain Eukaryota; kingdom Metazoa; phylum Chordata; class Actinopteri; order Perciformes; family Serranidae; genus Epinephelus; species Epinephelus moara. The sequence continues at coordinate 202,899 of NC_065511.1, forward strand.
CAAATGGTACAGGCCTTCATCACAGAGTCAGGCAGCTCTGCACTTACTATGCAAGTTGTGTAGGGCCCCAGGAATTACGCATGGGTCCTGCCACCTCACCTTCATGTCAAGGCAGGTGTCAGTGCTTACAGTTTGGATGAGAGGATGCAATAGAAATACCTCTCAGGACATGAAAAGAGGAAAAAAAAACTGTGAGAGTAAATTCCAGAAACAGCAGTCAGGTAAACTGTATACTCTTCTCTCCAAGTTTGATGTCAGCAACGTATAATGTTGAGTTGATGTGTTAACTTGGAGTGCAGCTCTCTATAGTCTGTCTGTCCTGCTAATGTTAACTGGACAGTGCCAGACACCGGTCTGTCTGTACCTTGCCTGCTTGTCACCCACTTTCTTTCACTGAAAGCCTGACAAAAGCTAAAGTGAAATACAACTAGATTCAACAGATTCTGTATACAATATTAATAGTACAACAAAATAAACTACCACAAATTTCACATTTAAATAGCTCTCAAATACAAAAAAAATGTATCATGGGATCTGTGTATATAAAACAACAGGTGATTACCTTCTCTTTTAGCAAAATCCTAAATGAAAATGAATTGGGGTTTTTTCCACCCGAACCTTCTCCTTTAATCATCACACTGTAACCTGGAACAGGCTGTTATACTACCATAACTATTGCACATTCATGTATATGTTTTCTGTCGAGATGCGAGCAGCGCGTAGGTTTACATTACCAAAGGTTTATGACGAAATCACTTGATGACACCGACTCCTGTGTGCGCATGGCGAGAGAGGAGGGGAAGAGACACTGTGCTGCTGCAAGAGGAGCCGCTGTTCCCTCTGCAGGGAGGGTAACTCACAGAAACTCGCTTAAAGAGTCATAGAGGTCTGGGCTGTTCAACATTGAGGACACCCAGGCCCGACGACGCCACAGTTAATTCCACACTACTGGAGCTTCTCTTTTTGGAACCACAGTGGAGTCCGTAATAATTTCGCTTTCCGCCATGCTTGTTTCCGTGGGTAATAGTATGACGTCAATATGTCAACAAGCCGAAATATCGCGAGTATCACGATATTTTTCATATGATATTAAAACATATTCCGTATTATTGTAAACGACATGATATGGCACACCCCTTACTTTTGATAAATGCTAACAGGTAACTGTGTGTATAAACTGCAGCTGGGTAAAAATAACCACATCACACATGAACGTAATGCTTAATACCCGATGGTCCGCCATTCCAGACCACTCTCCTGGGTGTGAGTTTGAGCAGGTGAGGTGTGTGTTTTTGTACCTGTGGGGCTCTAGACTGCAACTATTTAGCCACATTTTGTGACCGTGGAGCACCAGTGCAACTTGTAAATATTAATATATTAACTGAGGAGCTTTTGGTTTGTTTACAACTGAAAGTGACACAGGCATCACGGTAACAGTTTAAATTTTACATTAACTGCTTACAACTGTTGACCGTAAGCTATTAGTTCACAGCAAAAACATCAGTGCTTCCAGCCCAAGACAAGCCGGGTGCTTCAAAATAAAAGCACCAGTGTTTCAACTTTGATTTATCTCATTATAAAATTATTTTACTTCACTTTATCATAACAGTTCCTTATTTAATTTTATTGTAATAGTACTGTATTTAAATGTATTATAACTGTACTTTATTTAACCTTTTTGTAACTCTAGTTTATTTTAGTAGTTCAGTATTTAAGTAGTCTTACAGTCGTTTACAGGAGATTTCAAAATATCGAGACATGTATCGTGTATCGCGATACATGTCTCACATAAATATTGCAATATTATTTATAGCCAATATCGCTCAGCCCTCATAATCATGCAAGAAATAAAACTTGTGTTTTTCAGCAGCAGCCTCTGTGGGGACAAGTTCAGACCATATATGTGTGTGGGCACTCCTCATAGCTGCACATCATCTTCAAACAAGATCATGATTATCCATAGAAATTCTATTTCTATGGGATTATCACAAATCTCAATCATATATCAAATCTGATTGACCTTCTACTATGTCTCTAAACTAACTAACTCTAAACTCAGCTCAGCATGTGGCATTCATGTAATGTTTTGACATAGACTGCATATAAAGATCCTGCAGTCATGCATAAAGTTTCCTTCGTAAGTTTTCAGATTTGGGATTTTATCTATTAACTTTCAGATACATTTTCAGCATTCATGAATATAACCATAATTAGAACCCCATAACATCAACACCAGTTTAACACTACAATTTGCCAAAAACACAAATTTTTTGGGGACCCACTCAAACAAGCACCTGTGAGTCCTAGGGTCTCACTATATCACTGCCAGTTCCATTCTTGTCTGGACAGACAGAGCTTTTCAGAGCTGATCTTTACACACACTTTGCATGAGAAAGCAGATATCAATAGTGCCACAGCATTGCGTACATTTACAAACATTATGACCTCAAGGTCCATTTATAGCTGTTGTAGAGCTTTTAGTCATATCACATGATCTTTATCAGGCAAAAGCATTCTGCTAGTTGTCATAAAGTTGTAGATTTGTATATGTTCACATTTTCAGATAACTTTAAGAACTTTTTATCCACGCTGATTCATAAACTGAGCCTAAATTGATGTTGTAGCCAAGACATGTTCAGTTTGTTTTGTTACAGTCAATGAAAAAATAGGCCACCTTACATGAAAAATGCAGCACGGTGTTGAAATGTAAACACTGTCATTTTTTTAAATAAAGGAATTTATGTTTTTACCTGTGTGTGTGAATTAGCTTGTCATACCGGTGATTCTGTTTTCTGGTTAAAATTTTTCTCGCATAAGACTGTATCATGATCAGTCTGCTGAATATGCAGTATAAAAATCGGAATCACTGAGTAAAACTGTAAGACAGCATAATTTTTTTTATTTACTCTCAAAGCTTTACAAACAGCACTGGTGTGTCATCATCTGGGGTTGGATTATTGCAACTCCTAATTTAACTTTCAGTAGGATTCTTAGTGATCATTCTGGAAAGCTTGATACATACAGGCTCTGATAGTTTTTTGTCCCGTACTTCTTTCTTTCCATCAAGCTGGTATTACACACACATTGGATATTTCGGTAACACTTTCTATGATGCCCATGTCTTTAATGCATTATAAACATACTTACAAGTAAGGGATGATGTATAGTGAGCCAGTGACTCCCTTCAGGGAATAACTGCGAGGGGTTCCATTCCCCTGAAGAGTTATTTTTCAATTGTCACCGGCTCACTATACATTATCCTGCTTAGAACATGGCTTACTACTAAAACATTCAGTGATGTGACACAAAATAATGATTAAAGCACGTTTTACTGATTCAAAATTCGCAAAAAGAAATGTGTCTATACTCTGTATCCATGGCAATGGCAGCCTAATGATAATTAATATTGAATTGGACGTTTCCGTTTATTGTGAAGTGAAAGAGGGAGAATGTCCTGAAAATGCTGCATTTTGCCACTCCGATCCTATTTGGCCTGTGTGGACTAACGTTAACTGATTTTCATGCTCCTCAGTCTAAGGCCGTTGCTACGGCATCCCTAGCAACGGAGCAGCAGAGCAGCGGTGATACCTCAAGAAATAAACACAGTAGAATTTTGTTGATTGACCAATCAGAATCAAGTATTTAAGAGTGCCATGTTCTAATGCATTTTATACAACAGTTAGTTCTGACCGAGTAATTTGATTGGACGAGAGGCATCCCATGAGTGCTGATACAGAGTACAACATCACTGGGACATGTAACAGTAAAATCACTCCGCTCACAGGTGTTATAAATATAAATACAACCGTTAATTAACCAACTGTCACACTCGCTACATTGACGCAAACTGACACTATAGCTATACACTATATACTGAATTATCAGTGATCATCTGATGAGGATGAGGGAGAGTGGAAGCTGAATCCGGCCATGCCAACATCCAGGTTTGCCAACGTTTCATCAGCCGAACTGGACGAAGTTACACAGTTGCAGATCAATGTAAATACAAAGTAGCTTGTGAGTTCCTAGCGTGTGTGTTGCGTTGCCTGGCAACAGACTGGGGGAACTGTTTTTTTTTTCGTGAAGCTACATAACATACTTAAATAATTTATTTCATCACCTTTTGTGAACATTTCCCTACTCAGCATTGCTGTTTAAGCTGTTGTTGAACTGTTGTATAAAAGCAATATCACACGAGAGGGAGTGATGTTGTACTGTATATCGTCACGGCTGTGAATAATCTGCTTTTAAGCGCTGTATAAGTATAGCTACAAGTACTCATAAATATTTATAATGAATTGCAACAATAATCATAACACATTCTAAAGCATTTTATAATGACTTATAAACAGTGTTGGGAACGTTACTTTAAAAAAGTAATTAGTTATAGTTACTAGTTACTTACCCCCAAAAGTAACTGAGTTAGTAACTGAGTTACTGCACTGTAAAAGTAATTAATTACCTGGAAAAGTAACTATAGCGTTACTTTTTTTTATAAAATGCTCAAATATGTCAAATTGCTTGGACACTCCCCCTTAATGGAACTGTATGTAATGAAACAACATTGAATATGTTAAATGAATGAAATTGACACTTAATAGAATAAATCATTATTATAAAACACTGTACACTTATCTACACTACACTGCATTGTTGTGCGTGTGTGTGTGTGTGTGTGTGTGTGTGTGTGTGTGTGTGTGTGTGTGTGTGTGTGTAAGAACCGCCATTAATCGCGCAAGTTAAATGTGAAAAGTCTCATTGACTGACCGTCAGCTGTTTGTCTGCGGCGAGGGAGAGGGGCGGAGGGAGCGCAGCTGTGGAAACATCCTGCAGTCCGAGATACTATCATGCGTTAGAATAACTTATTAGATATATATGTAGAGAAAGGCGACGTTTAGAGAGCAAGCCCAAATAAGCAACTCCACTTTAGAAACAAGCCCTAAAAACCGCAACCCGTGACTACCAATATTTGTGAGCGACTTTACAAAAACACAAGCCCAAAGTCGCGGACCTGACAAACCTGCTTGTGAATACCCGCCCTACTCTGCCTCTGATTGGTTTATGATGAAATTTTCCTCTCTCTAAGCCAATCATCATCACTTATGCTTCCCCCTCACCTGCCCTCACCAAAGAAGAAACACTTTAGAACCCCACAGTGAACTCAAGTAAAGCCGAGTAACTGCGCATTTTATTGTGAGTAACCATAACGGCGTTATAACTGGGGAGACAGTAACTTTTCTGATTACTCGTTACTGAAAAAAGTAGCGCCGTTAGTAACGCCGTTATTTATAACGCCGTTATTCCCATCACTGCTTATAAAGTATCATGATACATCATTGTGAATGACAATTCTCATTGTTGTAATAGATTATGATCACCATTATGATGCACCATAATGTGATTGTAAGTTACTCTATGTGGTCATTGGGTGCTTTAAAGGGACATTGTGTAACATTTTCAATTGTTTATTGGCAAAAATCATGTCTGCATTCATAAATATGTCATCATTGGTGTATTATTACCAGTGTTGGGTGTAACGTGTTACCGCCAAAAATGGCTTTTTTCAGTAACGAGTAGTGTAAGGCACTACTGTCCCTAATTGCAGTAATCACATTACAGTTACTAATCAAACAAGTCGTTACTTGCGTTACACAAATTCATCATTAGATCTTCCCCTTAATTAAGATTAAATGACGACGGGCTTCAGGCCGTTGCCAACGGGTCGTCCTCCGAACACAGATGCGGGGACGAGCCAGAGGATGGGAGAGTTTCTGCCGCAAACAAGCACCGAGACCCGGGGAGACATGGGAGCAGCTTCATGTGTTTACAGCAGATAGCAGGAGCGAGGACAGACGTCTCACTCCGCTACTCTGTGCTGGAGCACACACTTTCAGTTTATAATTGTAACGTCCGTTGTCCTACTAAGTATTGATAACACGCTTAGTATTTTACAAATTCGAGTTTTTTTTATTTGATGAACGTGGCGCTGATATGCAAAAATGAACTAAATGACTGTGGGGCAGTGGGCAAGTAATATAATCATAACACCTTTACACACGGTAACCACCCCCCGCCTGGCATAACAACTTCTCTGGCGGAAACCCTGCAAATACTTAAGGAGAGAAAGAGGGAAGTCTGCTTAGGGGCCTACCTTGTGAACCAGCTGTGCAATGAACAAGAAGCTCTGGCCTGACACCTCATGCAACAGCCTAATAGCATAATGGATTTCAGTCATCGCTACAATTACACTGATGGGAGAAAACATATGCTTTTATACAAGTGAGGGGCCACAGTGAATGAAGTGGGGGGGCACTGCCCCCTGGTGCCCCCTGTGAAGCCGACTCTGGGTATATCCATCTAGTTAACTATACCTACCTTAGGATTGTTACACATATGTAAGGTTTAATGCTATATCGTTAACTGGCAAATTAAGTGACAATGCATTTCAGGCAATTTTACAGAGTAACTAGTAATGTAACGAGTATTGTTTTATTGTTATTTTTTCCTAAGTAATGTGTAATGTGTAATACATTACTTTTTTTAGTAACGACCCTCAACACTGATTATTACTTCCACCAATAATCTGACTTATTCTCGTAAAAGGAGAATTTCGGATTTGTTTGTACATTGTGCGGGTAAGTCGTCTGAGGAGTTCCATAATGTTTCGCCATCTTGAGAATACATCCGCCAGCAAGGGACATAGAGCCCCGCCTTCGGCGTTTTCGTTGAGAGCCAGGCCAGCGCTGCGTGACTGAGAAGCCGAAGGAGAGGAGCAAGAGGCGCTTCCCTAGTACCCTGGCAAATCTGAAACAAAGTCCCACTCTTTGAGCATAATGCAGGATGATGCATATGCAGCATCACAGGAGACGGAATCCTCGTCGCTAAGAAAGCGCAAAAGGGAATCAAAAAGGCAACGTGACCGGTGTTTCGGATTTACTCGCGACTATGTTAACTGGCGACTTTCAGCCGAATAGAGTGCCGAAGTCACGCCCCTTCCGGTGAAGCTCATGGGACCCGGAAAAAATATGAATGGCAGTGAATGAGGAGAGAAATATTATCTTTTGGTCCCGTTTGAGTTGTGACATGAAATCCAAATATGTCATTAATGAATTTAAAACATACATTTTAAGGTCAAGAAAGTCATACTTTGTGGTAAAACTGTTGAGATATAAGCTTTTGAAAAAAACGTAATTAGAAACACTACACAGGAGGCGGTCGCGTATGTGACGTCATAGCTTTCGCTGGCTTCCTGCAGCTTGGAGTGACTGTAACCTGGCACAAAACACACAGACATCTTCAATCATAAATCGATTAATCATAAAACAGTGGAATTTCAGCGGGGAGGCCAAGCTGCAGGAAGCAAGCGAAAGCTATGACATCACATACGCGACCTCCTCCTGTGTACTGTACTGTGTACTGAGTCTTTCTAATTAAAAAGCTTATATCTCAACAGTTTTACCACAAAGTATGACTTTCTTGACCTTAAAATTTACGTTTTAAATTCATTAACGACATATTTGGATTTCATGTCGCAACTCAAACGGGAACAAAAGATAATATTTCTCTCCCTATTCACTGCCATTCATATTTTTTCCGATCTAAGGTCCCATGAGCTTCACCGGAAGGGGCGTGACTTCGGCACTCTATGCGTCTTTGGTTGTCGTAGTGACAGCTGTTTTCAACCAGGAAGAGAACACGTAGCTGTCCTCGCGAAAGCCTCTTTACTCAATTTTTCATAAGAATATCAAAACATAGCCAACCTGATCTGTCTTTGGACTCTTGTTTGAGGAACGCAGTCACGGACCGACACTCAGTCGCCGTTTGAATCACACTTGTTATGACAGAATGTTGAAAACAGGAAGAGGCCAAGTTGCTTTTCCTGTAAATTTAACTCCTATCTGTCATAAATTTTCTAAATAGGTCTACACAGTTTCGTCTCTGGTGCCTGTCTAAATAAACGTGCCATATTAAAGAACCGTTCAGCCCTGTGAAACATAAAAAGAACATTTTCACGGGATTGGAACCCACTCCATCATGGGAAAATAAATTATAGGCGCACAATTAACATGGTGCGCCACTATTGCAACACCACTTCACAGACACTATTTTTAGAATATTTTCACAGCTTTACCTTGTCATCAGACAGTCTTTGTCGACAGGGATTTGAAATTGTTCCATCAGAGCCACCAGACTCCATTAACTTAGCAGAACACTGAGTTGCTGATCTACTGCAGCCTCGGTTGGTTAGTTCATAAGATGAAGTGGAGCAATATTCAGATATAGTGTAGGCCTACACTTTTTTCAGGTCGCCAAAATACATTTTGCAGCGGCACCATCCACAGCAGTACATTGTCTAGCTTCTGTGCTGGTAGATTTGGTGTATCAAAGATGCTAGCAAAGCAACACAGTACATAAAATAAGCACAGCAGAAATGTCAGATAGGTTGGACCACCGTGTTAAACTACATATCTTTAAATGGTACAGTTATGGCTGAAAATGACAACAGAAATCGACAAGTTTGCTGATTTCACATATATCCGCAATTAAAAACAATAGCCAGTTTTCTATCAGGAGGTGATTGATGTTGATAGCGTGACATCACAGTGATTTGGTCTATACAACTATGAAAGCTCCAGATACAGATCCCAGTTAGTCTTCCTCACTGAAATATCACTGCTTTTAGTCTTGGTTTCTTTGTTGGCATTTACTTGTTGTCCTTAGTAATCAGCATCGGCCTGCTTTGTGTCACTCATGCTACTTATTAAGTCCTTAACACATATAACTTATTTTAATTTGTTAAAAATGTGTCTTGTCAGCATCTTTTGACCATAAAAAATAGAAGCACTTCCAGCAGCGTCACAGCATCACACCACCATTCCTAATGTACCAACAACCTTCTAATGACTGTTGATGCAAGTGCTACTTGACTCGGTGGGCCTTTGACACACCAGGTTACAGTGTTCTTTCTGACATATTTTGGCATTGGGTGGCTGTATTTGATACTGCATGAATAAATGTAGCTCTCCTCTGTCAGATGAAAAGTTCTGTTTATCTGTACACCTCTTCTTTTTATGATGTCATGTATGGTGTGCCTCAAGGGTCACTTTTGGGACCTTTTATAGCCTTTTATAGTCATGGCATCTTTTTTCTCTGTTATGTCTGTGACTCTTAGTTTTAGCTCCTCGTAAAGGCCCATTTATGCTCAACGTTAAATACAGATCCGGATATGGACAGAGCCTTCTGTCCGTGCTCTGCGTTCATTTCGTCCGTATTTCTGCACGTTTCCATAAAGCTTACGGATACGGGCCAAACGGAGCAGTACCACCAGGAACCGTGGGGGCAGTGTTGCTGTCACTACCCGATACGTAGCTCTAGTGAGACACGAAGAAGAAATAACAATTCAATTTCTCTCATCGGCAGTACTAGAGAAAAGAATTCTCCGTCCTCCAGTCGCGATGTATTTAACGGCCTCACCGACCACCGCCTCCTACGACGCTGCCTCTGTTTTTGTCTTTTATGCAAGAGGTACATTATCAATATCTCCTCCACAGTCGCCATGTTTATTTTTGAGTTTGTTGTTGTCATAAACTTTTGACGCTGGGCTGCCTCCTGGTGGATATATTGGTTAACATCCATGCCAATGTAAAGGGCGCATGGAAGTATGTAGGCAGTGACGGTAACATCGTTTGAAACGGACGTATACATTTTCGTACGTAAAGGGAGCATAAATGAGCCTTTAGGCCCACTGTCTGACCTCAGTATGCTAATTTCTCTACATCATTGCATGGTTGATGTAAAATATATTGTATTTCATTAATTTAAGTTGTGAGCATAATACCACAGGACTTTATCCTCTGCATGCTGTGATTTACTTGTCAATCAAAAAACTTAAGCCCTTACAGATAATACAGAGCCCAACTTCCAGGCCTTTAATCAGAGCTAAGAGGTGTGACCACATTACACATGTTAAAGCATTTGAACACTGGCTACAGCAAGGTATATATTAACATCTTATTGATTAGCCGTAAAGCTTTATGCTCTGGCCTCTTGCTATATTTTAGACCTTTCAACCCCATAAGAGCCTTTACAGAGATTTATCAGTTTTAGGCCCTGTGTCCACCAAAGCATTTTTTCCCAGCTGAAAACATCAGGCACTCCTTAAGAAACGCACAGCTGGGAGCATTCAAAAGCGCTTTGGAGGTGTAGCGTTTTTTTCAGCGGAGGTGTTTCAGTTGTGTCCAATTGCTTTGATACAGAGTATCCGCAGAAGTAAACATGTTGGCACAAGGTAGAGTATTTGCTTTGGATGTAGGGAAGGCTAAAGCATGCAGGGAGAGAGGACATACCCGCCAATCTGTATGGGTCAATGAGAGGAAACATAATATTTATGCATTATATTAACATAATTTTTCTCCATTGTTGTTGTTCAGCATTTGTACATGTAAGATGTAATGATTTGTCTTTGCGGTATTTGCCCCTCCTCCATTGTGATTGAATAGCTGAAGTGGCAGTGATGAGTGCAGTGTTTAAGTTGAACATTTTTCAACTCTCAGGGTTCAGAAAAAAAGAAAAAAAAACACACCCAACTAGCATTGCTCATTGCAGAATTCGTGCCCAGCCCCCTGTTGCACTGCCATCCGACGTACCAGCACATCGCATGGATGCTCAATCAGATTTGGATCTGGGGCATTTGGAGGCCAGGTTGATGCCTTTAGCTTTTTGTCACGTTCCTTGGGCCATTCCTGAGCAGTTTCTGTAGTATAGCATGGTGCATTTTCCTGCTGGGGGGCCACTGCCATCTGGGAAGTGCTGCTGCCATGAGGTGTCATAAACGTGGCACAGAAGGGACACAAAGGCTCAATTCTTCCCCGGTTTGACAAGAGCAAGGTTTATTACAAAAGACAGGCAGGGTTCGGTACACAGAGAATCAAACAAGACAGGCTAAGGTATCCAAATCGAGAGGCAAAAGCTAGATCAATGACAAAACTGTGATTACCGGAAAGACGAGACAAGAAAGAGTGCTGGGACGAAGACTGTGACGTACGACGAACTGGCAACAAGACAGGGGAAGACATGAGGATTAAATACATGAGGTGATAGGGGGTGATGAGACACAGCTGGGGAGGAACAATTAGGAAACAGGTGTGACAGCGCCAGACAGGAAGTAAAACCTATGGAGACAAGGAGAGACAGGTGAATCTTCAAAATAAAACAGGAAGTACAAGACAAGACACAAAACATAAATAAAACAGGAAGTACAAGACAAGACACAAAACATGAACACGAAATGGGTAACTTAACTAACTGAAAACAGGATCATGACATGAGGAGCAATACTTGATCTGCAGAGCTGTTTGGATGGGTGGAGCACTTCAAGTAGCATCCTCATGAATTTCTGGACCAAAAGCTCCCCAGGGGAGCATTGTATTGTAACAAGATTAACAATGTTAATCACTTCACCCGACAGGGTTTCTAATTTTTGGCTCATCGGTGTGTATGTATACAAATATATATACATACAGATATATATATATATATATATATATATATATACAGATATATATATATACACACACATATACACACACACACACATATATATATTTATTACACGGCTCTATTAAATGCTGTATTCTGATTGGTCAGTCGCGGCAATCAGCAGTCTGATATTACACAGTTGCTATGTAGCCCAGCGTTGAAGTGAAGTGGCTGATTTTAACATTTCTTTTAACTTATTTGGAGAGTAGCTATAAGGATTTTGAGGAATGGGATGCCGCTGAAGAATAAGAATACGGACTTTCTCTGCCAAAAAACAAAAGAACACGGATTTGAATACACACTCGGCAGTCATGCTTAATGACATTTTACGCGAGTTTTATGCCTCGGTTCAGTCCACTAAGCCTGGGTGAGTACAAAACTTTCACCAAAAGTTGTCGAATCCGGTCGGTTTTAATGCACTTCGCGGAGGCAGACAACATTATTTATTTAACTGATAATTAGCTACGGAAGACGAGAACGGCCATGTATTATTCTTTTTTTTGTGCACTGTTATCTCGTGATAACGACTTATTAATTCGTTATCTCGAGATAACAAAGATTGTTATCTCGTGAAAACGACTTATTAATTCGTTATCTCGACATAACAAAGATTGTTTTCTCCTGATATATATATACATATATAAAATCCATTTTGAATTGCTATGTATTACACATATGATGTCTGCTATTTAGTTCGTATGAAACCACAACTACATCACTGGTCTCACTCAGTGTACATTACCAGGGCTCAAAATACTTAATAATGCATTTAAAATTAGAGCTGTGCACTCAATTCTCTTTTAAATTTTGATCTTTTAAATTCATGGCACAACTCAAACAGGATAAAAAAATATGTCTCTCGCTGTAACTAACATACATATTTTTATCGAGATGAGGTCCCATGGAGGTCCACCAGAAGGGGAAAACTAGAGACCAACCAATACACCTGAATGTAATATCATTTTAAGTCCACACTAATGCATAGCCATGGTAACATACGTGTTTTGCTGGGGTTTTAAGAGTGGAGTGGAGCGAAGAAACTACGATGTCGGGTGTTGAAAAGACATGCCGATGTTTATAGCGGTCGCCACACCACTTGACAACAGCTTGACAATGGCATTAGTCCCACTAATGATGCTGACTGGCAAATAGTTCTTACCCCTGCAGCAGTTATTGGTCATTTTTTATTTCGACTGAGAAACAACTGTTTGGTGTCACAATATCAGACGAATTAGTCAACTCAGTGGAGTAAGCAGGTTTAAAGGTCTGGAACCAGGCAAACCCATGTGGTCCATGTGCAGTCCAGATTGTGATGCATCTACACAGAAGATGTTTCAGCGGTATGTTTCAGTTGTCCAACTCACGCGCATCTGACAAAACAGATGCGCTCCTATTTTTAATCAATACAGCTCTCTACACACGTGGGGTGACGGTTCAACTTTTACTTGTGCTATATGTGCATGAACATTATCCAAAGCGCATTACGCTTCGACTCTTTCTTTGGTCTTACCTGTATAATACAGTGACTCAGAGTGTGTGTTTGACTCGCTACAGCTCAACACTGTGCATGTCACGGGGATAGAAAGAGTACGAGAATATTATACTCAAGTAAAAGTACTGTTACTTGAAACATTTTTACGCAAGTACAGTTACTTAAAAATGTAGTTAGATAAAAGTAAATAGTAGCTCCGTTAAAAATGACATGTTCCTTCCATCTCTGTCCTGAGTGTGGGTATTGACAGTAGCTGCTCTGCTGATGTGCTGCTCACGGTTTTCCTCCTCCTGTGTAAATATGATGTGAGCCTGGGTCCAGCCAGCCAGCTACCCGTTTATCCAACTATGTATGTGTTTGTGTTTGTGTTTATGAATGCTCTTATTCTGTGTATTTCTGCACACTACAACAGGCCAGTTTGTGCCATGGCAGAAACAGGGCCTGTGGTCATGGCCAACAGTTGCCAGCTGTGGTCAGTCAGTCAGTAGCTCAGTATGTGACAGTGGTTTGTAGAGTAGCCTCAGCATATAGCCTGTCTCGGTGTGCCCAACACTTTACACTGTGTTGCAGGTGCTATTATATTGAATGGCTCTGATAAACTACAGTTCTTTCATTTACACACACAGAGGATCAGATTTTGTATTCAGATGCTTTCTTTGATACACATACACACTTAGTTGCCAGTTTATTAGGTATACATATTTAAAATTAATGCAGTCTAATACAACAGTCATGCAATAGAGTGCCATTAGAATGAATCCTAAAACCCAGAAATGAGCTAGCATTTCAGCCCTCCTGGTTCCCTCGTCTCAAAGTCAAAGTTTCCTTATCCGTAGTGAGGGTCCAAAGGACAGAGGGATGACGTATGCTGTAAAGCCCTCTGAGGCAAATTGTGATATGGACTTTATAAATAAAAGTTGAATTGAATTGAATTGAATATGTGTGTGAATGGGTGAATATGACATGTAGTGTAAAAAGTGCTTTGAGTGGTCAGAAGACTAGAAAGGCGCTATATAAGTCCAGTCCATTTATTACCTTTTTTCAACTACAAATTATTTCCCCTAAAATAAGACTTTGTCAAATCTGTTTTATCTAATAAGATTATGTTTTTGGTCTGTTCATCTCACTTCACCCATTTTTATTGCAGCAAAGTGTATCTAGTAAACTTAAAAAGCAATTGATTTTCTTATTCTATTCAGCTACCAAAAGTTACATTTTTATTTGTAATAATTATCATTTATATAATTAAAAAAAAAAACAATACTTGGCGTCCATTTAACAATATGATCTTGCCACACAAAAATAGTGCGATTTCATGCTGTAGCAATTTTTTTCCTCCACCCCTACTTATTTAAATCAATAAGGGTAGACTAAATATTAGACACATCACTAGGTAAAGTATAAATAATGTAATTCAGGTGCTCCATAAAATGCAGCCTCCAAAATGTCCACAAAGTATAAACCAAACTTTATGAAAATCCATCTAGTAGTTGATGAGATATTTTAGTCTGAACCTAAGTGGCGGACTGAGAGCGACAATGCTAGCATGGCTTACAAATCTGGAATGGGTGCTGGTTTTATCCTTTAACTTTGGTCTTGGAAGAGAACTGTCTTTGTTGATTGTTGCCTTGACAACTTTGTTGGGGGTTCAGAAATGTATTTAAGAGCACTGGCAGACTGTGGGCTGAGAGTGGGAGCAAGATCAACATTCAAAACCTCTATACTTAACAGTTTGTAGTTATGGCTGAGATAATACAGAGCCTCTCCAATCCTGACCAACAGTCCTGTTCCTATTGTTACTTCCCTTTGATATTTGACTTTGTGTATACAGACTGATGTGCAGTTTCTCAGACATGTGTGTGTATGTGTATATTCAACATAAACAGCCAGTGTACTGATGCTATTTGCTAACTATGTGTATGTGACAGCTAAGACTCTAAGTCAAATCTTACAGTAAACTTTAGGTCTTAAAGTTTCTTTGACTGTCACCATGTTCCTCTTGTCTCTGCACATTCATTAAGTGTCAGCTTTGGTACAAGGGCTCATTTATGCTCAACGTTAGATGCGGAGACGAGTGGAGCCTTGTGTCCGTACACTACATTAATTTCGTCCTAATTTTTGCACATTTTTTGTGAAAATTACTGGGTATGGACAAAATCATTCAGTACCACCGGAGATCAGTGTAGCATAGTTCAAGCGAGATTTGACCTTAGGAGACCTTAGGAAATATAAATGATGGCAGAATAGACCATTAATATAAAAATTATATATAGTGAAATTAGAGAAAAGAATTCTCTTTCCACATGTCAGGATGTATGTAATGGCCACACAGGCCACCACTGTCTACAACACTGCCTCTGTTTAAAGGTACAATATTACAATCTCCTCCACTGTCGCCTCGTTTGTTATTGGGCTCTAGTTTCGCAGACCGGGCGCAGCGGGGGCGCAGCGCACCTACGCTTCGCCAACTGGGTGTGGCCAGGCGGATTTTGTAAGTTTGGCACACCGTGCACGCTGGCGCAGCTACTCCTCTTTCCCACCTCCGTCCCTCCTACCGGCGCAAGTCGGAAAGAGGGAGGAGAGAAGGCGTGGAGTGGGTTTTATACACATCACACCAATCAAATGAGCCCCTCTCCTCGCCCTTAAATGCGCCGCGCGAAGGCGTAATGAGAGTTTACTCAATTCGCCATGGCAGAAGAGAGCAGCAGCGTCAGACGGCCAAACTTCTCCCAGGAGGAAACTGATGTTTTGGTCCGGGAGGTCCAAGCTCGCAGTGTCCGAATATACGGAACTGCGAGCAGACCTCCACGGGCTGATGATGCAAAGGTAGCCTGGGAGGAGGTCACCACAATTGTAAATCAATGTTGCGTTTCTCTCGTGCGCGCGCGCTCTCTCTTTCTCTCTCGCAGTCTCACTCTGTTTCTTTTCTTTTGACTTTTCTAAGATGACAGATGCTGAATATATACTCCCTATCTGATGCTGTGGCTGTTTGTGGTTGGCTGAGAGGGATGTGAACTCATTAGTTTGCAGCTGTGTTAATCAAATCAGGTTGGGTTTCCATTACGCGTGCCAAACGTGCCAAACGGTGCCAATCCCCTTTGATCTGACATCAGATGTGACGGGACAGTCGATATAGAGATACATTTATGTGCTGATTGCAGATAGTTGCATTGAATAGTGGTTTTTTGGGTATTTATTGCATCGTTAATGTGCCTGATATTCTGGAAACCTGCCTGTGAGGTTTTGGTGACGTGTGCGCACTGTCCGCCGGTCAGCCAAACTTCGGCTTACACCGGCTGCGCTCCCCCTGCGCTGACAGTAGACCTGGTTTCAGAAGGTGAGCTTTTAGCGCACCTTCGGCGAAGCCTTTTGGCACGAAACTGTCACTGCGCCAAGCTGGATCTGTCGACACCTCCCCCTGCTGCGCCGCCACACCCATCTCAGCGCACCTCGGTCTGCCAAACTACCACACTGAGCGCGCCTCGGGTTGCGCTGCTCGAAACTAGCTCTGCGCGGGGTTCGCCACCCTGCGCCACCTGCGCTGCGCCAGGAAACTAGAGCCAATTGTGTCAAACTTTTGACTCTGCCCCCTGGTGCCATCTATTGGCTGTATCTATGCCATCATGAAGGACTCATGGAAGTATGAGGGCAGTGACGTTTACAACATTTGAAATGGACGTATCTATTTTGGTATGTTAAGGGAGTATAAATTACCTTTAAGTGGGAAATTTGGGGTAAAGTTGCAATGTTTGTCCCTCAGATGCATGTTGATCTTAGTCCATGCCTACAGTGTATCTCTTTACACGACGCATGTCATTTCTGTCTCTACATGGTCACGCGTTTACAATTCTCCTCTGCTCTCTGTATCACGCACGGCAGAGTTCGGCCCCGATGCGCGCACACACACACACAGACACGCGTGCATGCGCACGTGCACACGCACACACACACACACACACACACACAGACACAGACCAACCTCTCTCGCTCTCTCTCTGCCATTTTCCGCACACTATTTTTGAAATCTTCCGCGACCACCTGCCCCTCACATTATTCGTAGTTCACCTACTTGACTGGCTTGTGGAGTGAATAGAGATGAGGAGGGGAGGGGCGGTATTGTGCATGCGCAGCTTCCGTAGAAGACAAAATAACATCTCCAGGCGTCCTTGACCAAAAATCGTTTACCCTCGATTTCATTAATTTTGAAATCATTTGACCTCAAAATCGTAATCGTGATCACCAGACAATTAATTGCACAGCTTTACTGTCGCACTGAGTGTGTGTACATGGGCACCAGTATCCTGGTTTTGATCTTATTTGGGATATGATGTTTACATGAGGAATCTGATTGTCTCTGTTTACAACAGTATCTGGGTTTCTGCTCAGTTTTGTGCAGCTGTCTCAGAGTACTCCAGGTAACATATTCAGGTTTTTCAGAACCTGCATGAGGTCTTATCTAGGTTTCTGCTATAAGGGTGATGTTGATGCATGTGCAACACATAACTGGGATACTCAAAAATTCCTAATCATGATACCTGTGTACATGTAAACCCCCTAAATGAGATAGAAATGACTGCATTGTATTTACAAGTTGATTGTAAAAGCCTGATGTCATGCTGAGCATTGACCTGGGATCACAACAGTGAGCACCAGTAGTCTCGCAAGAAAAGCTTCCTCCATTCAACACAGTGTGTAGGTGGCTTTTGATAGTGTTAGTCTGTGATGTAGGTGTGAACTTAAGCAGCAGTAACAATTTTCTTCTATTGCTCATTTGGTATGTGTTTTGGATTTAAGGCTTTATTCACTGTGTTGCTGTCGTGTACTAACTCTGTCAGCTGTCACAACTCTGTTGTGAAGTACTGCGGTCCAGTCCATATAGTTTTCATACCTTATTTTTCATGGAGTTGTAATCAGGATTTAGCAAATAATGCAGCATAGAAGTGCTTCAAATTAAATTTCTGAATCATCTCAGCATACACTGTATTGTTTTTATATCAAACTACAAAGATTGAATATCAGTGTTTTTTTACAATAACTTCCAGGCAGAAAACTCTCACGTTGCGTACATTAAAATCAAAATCATATCATAAAAAACAATATCAGTTTAAATGTACACTATATTTAGAATATTTTCACCACTTCAGTGTACACTAATACTGATATGGACTATTTTTCGTAGGGATGCACGATATTGGATTTCTTGCGATATCTGATATGCTGATATATAACAACTCGTTCAGCCGAATGAAGCATACTCTTACCGTTTTGGAGCAGATGGAGACATGAAATAGAATGCTTTTCAATGTATGTAATATTTTTTCATTGTGCAAAATAAGCAAAAGCATGTTGGTCAGTTCTCATAGTTCATTTTAAAGCTGGTATCGGCCTATACCAATGGCGTGCAGATATTATCGTGCATCCCTAATTTTTAGGTGTCCAAAAAATATGTTTTGCTGTGGCCCTGTCCACAGCGGTACATTGTTTAGCTTCTGTGTCATTAGATTTGGTTTATCAAAGATGATAGCAAAGCAACACAGTACATAAAATAAGCACAGCAGAAACGTCAGAGAGGTCGGACCACCATGTTTAACTATCTTTAAACATTACAGTTAAAGTCCCAAAGTCCCAAATTTACGTATCACTGCAATTGTGATCAACTGCCAATGCTCTACCCAGAAGTGATTGTTGTTGTTGTTAGTGTGACATCAGAGTGATTCGGTCTAAATTACTCTCAGTTAGCACTGTTGTTTTACTGGACTTGGACTTGTTTGGATTGAGAAAGTATTGATAGATTTTTGTGTACACGCTAGTAAAGGGAGCCTTCCTCTGTACAATGTTGCAAAACTGTTGCTTTACTCTGATGGACTCTGGTAAAAGCATGTTTGGCTCAGTGTTGTTTTTCATCATCTAGCAACTTGTTGTGTGCAGGAAGCATTAGTTTGGGCTGTACTGCGTGTTGCTGTGCTGCCTGGAGTGACTCCTCTCTGTTGCCCTAAATATTGTTACATCATTATGCATCAACACAACATGAAACAGTCAGCAGAAAAAGAGAAGATGTCTCTTACTGAGACAGACTGAGCAGTTGTCTGATGGAAGATGGGAGTGAGGGACGTGTGGATGATAGATGGATAAATAGAAGAGAGAATCTGATTCAGAGGTAGAGAGGTTTAAGGAAGCAGGAAGGAAGATGAAGGAAAGGGGGAGGAGAGAGCAGCTGGTAGGGTGGGTTGGGTTGCTAGGGGAGAGTATGTCAGACTGCTTCTGCTGAGAGCAAGGCCTGCTATTGGAAGCTACTTGCTTAGCAGGAGAGAGGCGGAAGAGGAGAGAGAGAAGTAGCTAATGAGTATTGTAGGCTGGTTGCTGAGACAGCACTGGGTTTATTTATAGTGTGCTGGCCAGCCAGCCCTTAGATACCAACAGCGAATCAGCTGACAGAGAAAGAGGGGGCCCCGACCAATGGCAGTGCAAGAAGGGGGATGCCAGATTGAGGAAGTGCTGTGAGTGCCTCTCAGTCTCTTAAAGAGACGATGCAGATTTCTCAGTACTAGGCAGATATTGTCTCTCTCTTCAGCACTGTCATATCTGTAAGCAGGCCAGGACCCAGAGCACCACAACAG
This sequence comes from Epinephelus moara, assembly GCF_006386435.1. Classification (NCBI taxonomy): domain Eukaryota; kingdom Metazoa; phylum Chordata; class Actinopteri; order Perciformes; family Serranidae; genus Epinephelus; species Epinephelus moara. Next base: position 222,546 of record NC_065511.1, read on the forward strand.
TCCCAGTGACAGTGATTGGATAACTTTCTCTACCTTATCACACAACAGGAGTACACACATGCAGAAGTTCAGTGCTGCTGAGAGGGTTTTCACTTCACAAAGAGAACCTCCTTAAGCCCCAAAGCTCAATTACAAATCTCAGGGTGATTTTATTTGGAAAAAGATGTTGGGGGGTGTTGGGGGTCAGCAAATATTCTGTCCTGGGTGCACGGTTTCCATGGGAATGCAGCTTGTTTGATCTAAAGTAGGTTGGAGAAACAATAGACAATGTCATTAATGTGTGCTTCTGTAAATCCCATCTGACGCTCTACACTAAAATGAGTGCACTGCTACTCAAAGAAATAGAGTGTCCCTTTTTATGTATGACTTTACCAGCGGTTAAGTTTGACTGCTGTGAATAACGCAACAGTGTATATTCCAACAGCGCTCCTAATGAACCCTCCAGTTTGTGCCAGAGTGTGCTCTGGCGCTTAGAGTGACTATTTACAAATGCACCCAATGCTCCAAAAACAGAAAACAATATGCGGCACTGAATTCTGATATTACGGCGAGCTGCCACAAATAAATTGTGTCATTGTATAATTACAAATGTATTCTTACATGTTCACTGTAAATGTTTGCCCAGGATTATATTTGATAGACCTCATTTTTAAATCTCTTTGGTATAGAGAGTAGTTTTACTGTTCTTACAGCACATGAGCTCAGCTAAGGGAGCAGGAGCAGCTCAGTCCAATTTGGACTTGGGTTGGGAACTGGACAGTCGCAGGCTCAAGTCCCCATCCGGACCCTCTTCATTACAACTCTCTCTATGTAAATCCATAGCAATGACCGTGTATAAACACTGACAACACGTCTCCACTTCCTCCTACTGTACAAAAATTTGGCCAAAATATCCCGGAGAGGGACACTCCCATCTTGCGCTGGTGATGTCATTTGAAGCCAGAGTGCGCAGTAGCGATCTCTTTGGTACTGAGTTCCCGCCTACACACCTGTTCAACTTATCTTGAGCAGCACCATTGATCAAGAGCACACAGACTGACACACACATTCATGATGTCAAACCCCCTTTTTGTGGCATTAAATGACTATTTAAAACCAAACTTGTCAGAAAAATACACTTAAGAACAAACATCATATTGATAAGAACTATCTAAAATGACAGAAACCATCTTTGGGAAAAATGCATTTGATTTGTACTTTTTGTAGTTTGGCCCGTATTGTATCTGCTAAGATGAAGGGGGTGGGGTTTATGACCTATACTACAGCCAGCCACCAGAGGGCAATCCAGATGTTTGGGCTTCGCTTTTGGGGAGTTGACATGGTGTCCATCTTTATATACGGTCAATGATCTCTGGTTGATCATCTCATGGCCCAGAACTGTAACTTAATCTCTCATTCCTACTTTGATCTCATTGAACTGAGAAGCTTCACTGTTCTCTGATGTGCTCTCATCGTATTACTCCTTACTGTATTTGCTGCTTTACAATAAAAGCTTTATGCATATATATATTATACTGTTATGAAATTTCTGCCTCTGTAGCTGGTTGATGACATTTGCCATTCATTTAACAGAAGTAGGTCTAACTGTTTTTAACAACATGGATTCTTGCTGAGAACACATTATCACAAGCTCCATAATTCTTGGTGGGTAAAAAAAAAAGTCACATTTAAACAACCAAACAGTAGTTCTCATTTCTCACTTTATGTCACTATTACTACTACTGGCTCTTCTGTTATGGAAAGCTCAGTCTTGACCTAATTTGCCTATACACATTTTGAGGTTCTCTTCCATATGGATTGGATGCTCCCATCAGGATTTCTGAGGCTGATTAATGATCACTGGAAGCAGTATCGCCCGATATCGATAGCGGGCTCTATTTGAAGCCTTCTGTTTATGAAGTATTCTTAACAACATTGTATATTGTGTATTAAAATTAAAAGATGAGAAAGTATTAATAATTGACAACCGTGTATTAGCAGGCAACAAGTACACCATATTCCACTCTCTCTCTTGAAGACACCTCTTCAACCACAGCAGCTTAGAGCTTAACAAATAAGTTTGCAGCAATATGTCAGTTTTAAGGTATACCGGTTATCATGCCACGCACATTTGCTTATCTGCGATAGTGAAAAAAAGAAAATTCAACTGGACATTGAATCTCCCCGTTTTTTGTTATTTTCAAAGGGGAGACTTTTTACACATATTTCTCCTCCACAAATTATGATTTAATATTTCTCTGCTATGTCTCGTGAAACTTTTTTTGTTTAATATTTCTCATGACATTCCCAACATTTTAAAACTTAGTTTATGCAGTATTGTGTGCACAGAAATACAGGACAATACGAGAATGTCACATAATGGCAGGTCGGTCTGTGTCATCGTTGACATAGTTAGGGAGACTTCGTTCAGGACCACTGCTAGCCGGCTCACTGACCCGCTGGCTGCTTGGTAAGTTTTCTGAAGGTCCCTTTACGCCTGGATGTTAAATTTATGGAGCTTATGGGTTTATAAAGCCCGAATGTACACTATCTCAGTCATTGCAGTGATATTTCAATCTTAATTAGAAAACGTCAGACAGATTATTGATGATTAATTTATAGCTCTACAGCGGAAGTAACATAAGGTGTAACAGAAATAAACATCCATGTGAAACACAGTGTGCTGTATAGTTTGTACTAGATTAAACAAAGTTTTTAGAAATCAAATTATTCAAGTTACTCGAGGAATCGTTTCAGCCCTACTTGAGTGAGTGTTCCCCTCCAAAAGAGATTTAAAGTTTTAAAGTGGCTGCTGTTGCTACAGTGCACAGCTGCCACTAGAGGCAGGTGCCTCACTGAACACTGGCAAAAGTGCAAGCTAGCTTGTAGCTGCATACTGTAGCAAGACAACGGAAAATCACTAAAATCACCAAAGATTTCTACTTGTTTGGATAGTTTACCAGTCATCTGAAGTTTGGTGGAAATATTATCTCAGGCCCAGTTTTTCCTCTGGTTGTCCTTTTACGTTGCTGGCACTGTAACTCTGGATATTCAGGCACCAACATAATCAGCTCTGCTTCCGATGATGCCTGCTTATCAGTCGGCCAGGCAGGCAGAAACCACCAGAGCTGTAACATGCTGAACTCTGCATGGCAGAGCGAAATCTGTGCGTAAACTGCTTCCTCTCTGCCGACTTCACAGTATTTTGTCTGTATTTTAGTGGCGCGTAGAGATCTTCGCATGCTCTGTGTCTCCTGATCAGAATTTATAGAGACCACTGATCAAAATATTAAGAAGGAATATCGGGTGATAACAGTCAGTGGCTGATCAATTGGAGCACCCTTAGAATGTGTGTATAAGGGCGAAAGAAGCAGAGTGATATTCAACACCTTACCTTTGTTTGGCCTTTGATTCTTTTTTGTTTTTGAAAAGAAGGCCATGTGCTGGTTCAGATGGACAGGCGCAGAATATGTGAAGGGCAGGCTTCTCTGTGTCACATTATGGAGCATCACTACACAGTACAGTGTATTTTTTTCTTTGGCTTATGGTGAAGTACATTTAAAGGTACTGGTATTTCATGTAGTTGTTGATATTTCCCACCTGGCAGGAGAGGCACCACACTTAAGAGTATTTTTTACCATTTTCCATTGGTTACTCGTTTAGAGAGGGAGTTCGTCAAATGCCAAGAACAGCAACCTTTGTCACTCCTCTCAGTCCAGCAAGTGAATTGGAGGAAGAGAAATGGTCAGCAGCTTGGCCAGTCCTATTCCATTGCAAATCAAGCTGTCATTAATTATGCAATAAGCCCAGCTGTTTTCTAACTCCCATGTCCTTTTTGGGTAGCTGGCTCACTGGCGATGTGATGTTGCTTAGTAGGGTTGGGTCGGTTCTCGGTAATACCAATTCAGTCCGGTACTCCGTCTTGGACCGGGTTTTATTTTTTGAGACCGACCGGACCGCATACCCGGGTTTTATTTTTTGAGACCGACCGGACCGCATACTCGGGCAGAACGTACGTGGAGCGAACGCCGCGGAGGTCCGCCCGGTAAAAGTGGACGTCCGCAAGCCCTGTGCGCGCAAAGCACGACCGCGCGGACTCCGCTCCGTGCACCAGTGTCACACAAAAGACTGCTCGGCATGTATTTTTCACATCGCGGGGAAGTTTCACGGACATTTTTACACGTAGTCCGCTCCGCTTATATTACGCCCAAGTCTGTGAGCACCTCTTCACCAAGCGCACAGCAAGTAGGAGAGAAAGAGAGGGGGGTGGGGCGGGGACTGAGCTAGGAGGTGCGAGTGTGCATGCGCCTCTACTTAGCCTGGAGTTTGTTCAATAGTGACGGGGAGTCGCTAATGGCGGACAATTTAGTCTCAAAGAAATCAAAGAATGCGCCACTATGGCAACACTTTGGCTTTGAGCCAGACAAAGGAGGCAACCCTTGTTTGCACTGATTGAGTAAGCTGCAAAATGTATTTGTAAGGAATAAAAGAAACAACGCATTACTGTCACTCTGTTGTCCTATGGTCGTTTTTTATTTTAAATGAGTCAATTGCGCCCCCAAGTGGCGAAAATCCGGTATTACCGACTTGATGCGGTTTTTTACAAAAACCTGACTGGTTTGTTTTTTTCTCATACCGACCCAACCCTATTGCTTAGCATAGCCTAGCTGATAAGACTTAAGAGGTGACAGCTGAAAGGTAATTTGTCCTGAATAAGAATCAATCCAACAGTTAGCTTAACATCTGCTCACTTGCCCTTGAGCCATGATGATCACAAGCACTCCCTGGTGTGCATTTGACATCCATTGTCTGCCAGCATTTGTTTACATTGAAAGGTCAAAGAGCAACTGATCCTGCACACTGATTGGTAATTACAAAGTCTTGCTCTGATTGGCTGGATGGCATATCCGTTTGTTGGGTGTGTAGATGGATTTACAGGATGAGACTGACAGATGCAAAAATGAACATCCCACAACATATTGTTGTGCTGATTCAGTGTTCAACATAACATTTTTTCCCCAGGGCCAGTAGTTCAGAGTTTCACTGGCCCCTTGTATATTCTTACTGGCCCAAGTCAAAGAGAGAGAGAGAGAGAGAGAGAGAGAGAGAGAGAGAGAGAGAGAGAGAGAGAGAGAGAGAGAATGTCTATAAAACTTAATTTCATTTAACTCCATTATACCTCAATGTAGTGCGTGATGGTATACAGCAGTCCTCACAGAAGCTGATGTATGATGTCAAAGCCTCTGTGTACTCATCCAGACTATTGGTGGCGGTCCTGAAAACACCCCAGTCAGTAGTGTCCAAACATGCCTGGAGATCCTCTACAGCATCACTGCTTCACTTCTTAGATGACCTCACAACAGGTTTACAGAGCTTTAACTTTTGCCTGTATGAGGGAGTCAGGTGGACAGTGGTGTGGTCAGAGTGGCCCAGTGCAGCGCGGGGGACGGCGTGATAGGCGTTGTTAACAGTTGTGTAACAGTGATCTAGCATATACTTCTCTCTGGTCAGACATTTTATAAACTGTTTGTATTTGGGGAGTTCATGGGTGAGATTATCTTTGTTAAAGTTGCCAAGGACAATAACTAAGGAGTCTGTTCCACACACAGTATCTGGTCGGCGAGCGTGCGCTGTAGCCTACCTCCTGCACGTTGGCCTGCGGTGGGATGTAAACACCAAACAGAATGAATGAAGCAAACACACAGGGGGAGTAAAAAGGTTTGCATTTGATGAAAAAAGATTTCAGATCAGAAGAGCAGTGCTGCTGGATCACTGTCACGTCATTACACCAGCCACTGATAGTATAAAAACAGATACCTCCACCTTTAGTGTTACGATCCGCTCAGGAGTTGGAAGCCTGCCAGTTGCTGCGCAGAGTCCGGTATCGATCCACACAGCCACGTCTCCGTGAAGCACAAAACTGCAGATGTAGAAAAGTCTGTGTTTTTCACCATCAGTAGCTGAAGTTCATCCAGTTTATTAGTCAGCGAACGCACGTTGGAGAGAAATATACCTGGCAGCGGTGTGCGGTGTCCGAGTTGGTGGAGACGCACAAGCGCAACGGCACGTTTCCCCCTCCTCCAATGTTTCACTGCACAGGCAAAGGTGAGGGCACCTTTGGCCAAAAAGCCCAACAAATCCACTGAAGGCTCGAAAAAAGTGGGGAAAAATCCGCTGGAGGTGTTCCCCTGACAGCCTGATATATATTAGCCTACTGAGGTAATGAGTAAGCGAGTTAGCTTACCGAGCTCTGACCTGTGGCGTGCAGCGCGGTTTTAAAAAAAAAAAAAAAGAAAGAAAAACTTCTAGCGTCACTGGCCTGAGCGGGCCTGTGACTGGTCAGTCAACTTGCCCGACATACTTTTTGATTGGCCCCGGGCCATCGGGCCATTGCTTATGTCCAACACTGGCTGATCACCAGCTGTAGCTTTTGGAGTGTGTCTGGCACAGTTTGCTCGGCACAGTGTTGGCCCATATCTCAGCGGACTGAGTGTGCTGAACTGGCAATAGATGAAATTGGTAGAGGGCTGTGTGTGAATCACTGATTCTCTCATTTAGTGCACATTATTGACCCTAGCTCTCTATCTTTTTCCAAGGCCAAAGCAAAGCAAAAGTTTTGCTTTGTCACTTGTAATTTTATCATTTAACAGACAAAGGATGAAAAGGAAACTTTTTTTTCTCTCACTCTTAAATGCATGCGTGTCCCTTTGTATCCTGTGTCTCATCTCTAATTTCTGAGGTTTTTGCGGGACCATGAAATCAGCAGATGGAGCATTCCATTAGTTCTTTCTTTTCTCAGCAACAGCTGTGACTCGCGGAGTGGATAATTGATCTGTCAAGCCATTCAGAGCTGATCAGATCAGAGAGGAGCAGCTGCTGCAAGTGAATGCAAACCTTTAGACCCAGCAGAATGAACAGTTAAGTTTCACTTTTAATGCACCTGATGTTCTGCTGCTCCGTCTCTGCCCCAAGTTTGCTCTGCATTCTGACAGTGTGGCGCTATAAATGACCAAATGTATGTATATTCCAACAGCACTCCTAATGAACTGTCCAGCTCCAAAAATAAAAAAAGTCTATTTGTGGCGGCAGATGTTTTAATCATGGTGGACTGCCACAAATAAATGAATGTGTGGGAAACCCTGTATTTAATCTTCCACCTAATAGAATAGAATAGAATAGAATAGAATAGAATAGAATAGAAAGAACTTTATTTATCCCAAAGGGAAATTCAGCTGTCCGGCAGCTCATAAAAGACAAAAAACAGAATAAAATACATTAAAATAAGTGCATAAATAGAGATTAAATTAAAATGAAATTGTCCATTACACAGTCCAGTCCAGTTGTGAAGATTTGTAAGTGTGTGTGTGTGTGTGAAGGGATTCAGGACGTATTAAACAGTCTTATTGCCGTGGGTACGAAGGATCTTCTGAAACGCTCTGTTCTGCAATGCAGTGAGGTGAGCCGACTGCTGCTCCTCTGTCACTCCAGGAGGCTGTGGAGAGGGTGTCTGCTATTGTCGATTATAGCTTTCAGTTTGTTCAATGTGGCCCTCTCCACCACAGTTCTTAGTGGGTCCAGTCTCCTGCTGAGCATTGAGCCAGCTTTTTTAACCAGCTTGTCCAAACGCTTGGTGTTTTTGTCTGTCAAGCTGCTTCCCCAGCACACTGCAGCGTAGAGAAATTCACTGGCCACCACTGTGTGATGAAAACATGGTCAACATTTCCACACACACATCAAAGGACCTCAGTGTCCACAGGAAGAACAGGCGGCTCTGCCCCTTCCTGTAGAGGACATCAGTGTTAGAGGACCAATCCAACTTATCATCCAGGAGGACCCCCAGATATTTGTAGGTGTGCACCACCTCAATGTCCTCCCCCTGTATGGAGACTGGTTGATGGTGTGACCTCTTTCTTCTGAAATCCATCACAATTTCCTTGGTTTTGGCTGTGTTCAGGTGGAGACAGCACTTACTGCACCAGCCCCTGAAGGCATCCATGAGGTCCCTGTACTCCCGTTCCTGTTCGCTCCTGATACAAGACACAATAGCTGTATCATCAGAGTATTTTTGTATGTGGCAGGACTCCAGACTTAAAGTCTACTGTGTAGAGTGTGAACAGGAACGGTGCTAAAACAGTTCCCTGTGGAGCACCAGTGCTGCTCCTGACCATCCCAGAGACACAGCTTCCAAGCCTGACATACTGAGGTTGCTCTGTCAGGTAGTCTGTTATTCAGGAGGTTAGGAAGTGATCTACTCCCATCCCCTCCAAGTGGTCTCTCAGTATGGGGGGCTGGATAGTATTAAAAGCACTTGAAAAGTCAAGGAAAAGGATCCTGGCACAACACCCTGGCTCCTCCAAGTACGTGTAGGCACGGTGCAGCATGTAAAGAACCGCATCTTCCACTCCCATGTGCTTCTGATAGGCGAACTGGAGGGGGTCCACAGCATCAGTTACCTCTGACTTCAGGAAATGGAGGACCAGGCACTCCAGGGTCTTCATAATGTGTGATGTTAAGGCTACTGGTCGGTAGTCATTTAACTCGGCCTGGCACCCCACTTTGGGCACCAGTACAAGACAAGATGTTTTCCACTGCACCGGTACTTTGCCTGTTTGAAGACTCCTGTTGAAGATCCACTGAAAGGGCTCCACTAGCTGGGCTGCACAGTCTTTCAGGAGCCTTGGACACACTCCATCTGGGCCTGCAGCTTTCCCTGTACGCAGTCTCCTGAGCTCCGCCCTCACCTCGTCTGCTGTTAAGGACAGTGGTAGTTGGCCGTGGGTGGTAGATGTTGTAGCTGTAGCTGCAGCAGTGGGTGAGGGGCTACTCCAGGTGTCAGTGGAGCAGGACCAGCAGTAGCAGGTGACACTGTTGAAGGAGGGATTGATGCAGGGGTAGGGTGAACACTGCCCCCTCCATCAAACCTGTTAAAGAAGAGGTTGAAGTTGTTGGCTTTGTCCACATCACCATCCATAATAGGGTTGGGTACCGTTAATAATTGAACCGACACGGTACTGGTACCAGTATCTGGAATTCGGTACCGATACCAAACCGTACCTTATTTCGGTACTTTTTGAAGTCTAAACTTCTCAGTTTCAGCATTTTATTGTGAACATTTAGGAACAGTGCTGCACGTTAACTTTTGTCTGCACATTTTTTTTGTTGCCAGTGTTGCTGAATCTGAGGTGCGAGTCCTGCGTTCTCGCTCCGCCTCCACCTCAGGTACCGAAATTTAGCATCGATTCATTTTAAGTGAATCGGTACTCGGTAGTACCGACGTGAATCGGTACCAAGTACAAAAAGTACAGAGTTTCGGTACCCAACCTTAATCCATAACCTGGCTATTCTTTGAATAGCCTGTGATGTTCTTCATTCCCTTCCACACCTCTCAGATGTTGTTCTGCTGCAGTTTCCTCTCCACTCTTTCTTTTGTAGTCCACCTTTGCTTGTCTCATTCCCCCTTTCTAACAAAGTCACACAATAACACAACCTAACTGTTTGAGGCAGGGTAAGACCAGCAGATCCAATGTTCAGCAAGGTGAAATTACTGTTTTTGTCAATAGAGTCTGGCTTTGAAGAGAGCACCGATAAGGTTCACTGATGGTTCAGTTCTGCATCGGAAAGTGCGGGCTGTTTGGGAAGTACTGAGCATGGGTTCTTCGTTTACTGGTGGCATGAGAGAAAAACAAAGTTTTCTTCACAAATTCAACATAACAGGATGAGGAATTATACACTAATGATCATTTGGGGGCCACAGTATTCCACTAAAGTTATTATCGCAGATATATCAGTGTTGTGTCAGTAGCGTAATTGTTGGCTGATAAGTATCAGATGTCAGTAGAGAAATGTCAAAGGTGTGTTTGAGGTCATTTGGAAACAGTGTGTCCATGTTTATTTTTACACTGTAAATCATGGTGCATATCACATCTCCGCACTGTAATGACCACATGTAAGGCATCGTTATTAGATCTGCTTACGTTATGTGTTAATATTAAAAATGGCTATGATGACATTTTCAACTCACAGATACGGATGTAGGTATCAGCCTTAGCCATCCAGAATCAGTTGAGCTCTAGCCTGAAATAACTTTTCCCACAGTTGTGAAGGTCTCATATATTCATACGAATAGCACAATTGGTCAGATCTGAAAATCCTCTGTTGCATGTGTTTCAAATGTTTGGTGTGTTTTGGAGCTTGGAAAAGAAAGACTTCCACACTGTCCTGTTTCTTCAGTTGGATATTTGTAGTGGACAGCACAGTATGTATGACCAGTACAGGAAGTAATAATCAGTGACTCATGTGATGGACATTGTTTCCGATCAATTGTGGTGCAAAAACAGAGCAGCAGTAGCCATGTTGTACCAGCGATGGAGGCAGGGAATGGATTAGAATGTTGGGGTTTCCCTCGCTAATCATCTCTCTCTCCCCAGGTGTAAGCAGCTCAGGATGTCCGCCCACCTCCTCCTCCTCCTCCTCCTCCTCCTCCTCCTCCTCCACTGCCCAGGGCTTCTCCCTCGCTGAGCCAGCCATGACCAGCCAGCACACACATACACACCCCTCCTTCAGCTCCATCCACTCCATGGCCGAGCAGCAGCAGGTAACACACACACACACACACACACACACAAATGGACATACACACCACACTAAATAAGGCAACAGATGCTCACCAATGGCCCAACATTGACGGATGGCTTACCCTCAGCTTGGTGTGTCAAACCTAGCTAGAAGTCAGACTTCAATACAAACTTGAACAGTTTTTTAAATTTTTTTTGTTTGTTTGTTTTAGTTCTTTTGTTGACAGATTTCTTGATTGGCACCGTGGACTTGTTTAAATTTGAGATATTCCATCCAAATTCATTTTTTGTATATAAACCTTACAGAGAATCAGAAAATGTATCCATTAGAGCCAATCCAAACTCTTTGACGTTGGAAGACTTAAGTTTGCTATGGTAAACGATGCCAACAATAGATGCCTTTTTCAAAACAAAACTTGAAAGTCTCTTAAGCTTGTGTTAACCACAGATGTTATTTCAGGCATCTAACCAAAAACCCATTCAAAGAACCCACCAACATCAAGACAAGGGAACCAGGAGTGCAGAAATGTTAACCAATTTCCCGGTTATAGGACTCATTACAGGGGCACTCTATAGCAAGTTTTTCTAACTAAAATCCTAAATGTTTATTGTCCCAGAATGGATAATCAGACTGGTTTCTGTCTGCCAGTCAGTATGATACCATTCAGTTTGATATGATATACCTTTATTATCAGATTATACTGAAATTCATTTTGCAACCTCAGACAACCCCGCTCAAGAAGTTCACATACAAATTAGACATATAGCACAAACAGCACATACCCATAATAGCACACCAAACAGTCATGACCATGGAACACATCACATAACATCCTCAGATTCAGATCTTAATTAGCAGCCCACTGATTCTGGTTTAGCAATAGGATAGCCTGATGTATAATCAAATTTTTCAGCCTGTCGTGTTTAAATGGAGGGACTCTGTATTGCCTGTTGGAGGGCAGAAGTAGGTACTCTCCATTTAGAAAATGGCGAAGGGTCTGCAGAAATGCTGTTAGGGAGTCTAGTCAATAGGTTTATAAGTCTGGAAACCCAAATACCAGTAAATTCTAAGGGTCAAAGAGCTGTGCAACTGCCCGCCCTCTCTTTACATCTGCCACTGACCTTGGCAACATGGCTGCTGTTGTTTTTACATTAAGAACAGGGATGTCTGAAAGCCTCTTTACACATACACACATGTAGGTATGAACACTGATATTTCTTACCCTTTTGCGCCTGACCCCTCTAACTATTTAAATTGTAAATATCTGTCAGCAGAGCCCCGTGTGCACCACTTGAACATGCAGAGAAATCTTAAACTTGACAGCTGCCATCTCCCGTTGTGATTACTGAGCTTTGATTGAAAATGACTGTTTGGAGGAAAGTTCAGTGAACAATCTCAGTGCCCAAACAGCCCCTGACAGTCTTTAGTCTTTCCCTTAGAATCATAGCAACCAACAGCCAATAACCTTTCAGCTTGACGTTGACATGAGTAGCAATGGTCCATCAGTGTGATGCTTCACAAGTCAGTGCACTTAGGGAATGTGGACACCTGTGTAAAATATGTAAGGAACTGGCCATCAGGGGCCACCTCAGTTACATCGCATTGGATGTTCTCTAGGAGATGTGCTTTATTATATTAAAATATACTTTAGAATCAGCCCTGTGCAGTGATTGCTCAACCAGGGATTTACATTCCTTCTCCAACACAATGACAAGAGTTATGAGGAGCACTTTAAGGAGCACCTGAAGCTGACTGTCCTGCCTCCTGGACAGGAGTTGCAGTTGGAACAGCGAAAGTGTTAGAATCCATGTCCAAGGCAGAGGTTTCTTTGGTCCTGAGTTGCAGCTGTGGTTTTGTTCTGAAATGCCTTTGGCAGAGGTGTGTCTCATCTGTTAAGGAATCAAATTGCTACCTGGTGAAGCCAACTGTTGCACCCCAGATCCATGAAGAACATGGCCAGTTGTCTTTGTGGTGCAGAGTACCTACAGAGCAACTTTTTATCCTCTCAGAGATAATCCAAGTGTTATGGGAATTTGCTAATCCCGTTAACATGTGATCTGTGGATCTGGAAAAAAGTAATAACCGTGCTCCCCCGGGTATTCTGTGGAAGGTATTGCAAGAGCACTGACGGCAAGGGTTGTGTTGACATGCACTCTGAACATATGGAGTGAGAGCTGTCTTCAAGTTATTTTTTTTGTTTGTGTTTTGTTTGTTTTGTTTTGGTTTTTTTGGAGCCAGAAGTGACCATATTTGGACGAGAGGCTGGCACTGGGGAGGAGTGAGGGGTGGATCTGTTTTATAGACTGTGGCAACACCTTGCAGACAGCCTGTCACTCAAGCGGCCCATCCTTAATTATGCGTAACTTTAAGCCCTTATGAAAGTTAAATGGAGGGGTTACATAAAAATTCACCCCCTGTACAGTTGTCATGAATGATGAAGTTAGCTATAGAGACCAAAACTGTTTTTTGTACCAGGCTGTAAACATGTTTATCTCTGCTGTAAAGTTGGGCCTGTTTAAATGGGGGTCTATGGGGACTGATTGGTTTCTGGAGCCAGCCTCAAGTGGACATTAGAGGAACTGCATTTTGGCACACTATGTTGGCTTCATTTTTCAGCCCAGGAGGTTGCTGCTCTTCCTTTTGACTTGGTGAGACTTTAACTCGAGAGGAGCCAGCATATTTATAGACTGCAGTGATGCAGTCTCTGTATTGGAGGTGATGGTGAAAGAGAGCAAAGCACTCTGTTTGCCTGTCAGTCCTCATTTCACTGGTCACACAATCACAAGATTTGGACAGTGACTAAGAGAATTAGATGATGGCTGCATGCTGCACATGGTTTTTTTCTGTTCAGGTAACCTCACTTTCATACACATGTAAGAGAGGAGCTCCTTCACATCCTGAGGTGCTTCAGGCAACCTGATCAGACCAATACTGCTAAGCTAAACTTATTAGAGCTAAGAATATGAGTCATTGTGTCCACTCACTGATGGTGTTTATCAGCAGTTGATGGCACAATCAGCTGGACATGTTAGTTGTTTGCATTTGTCCAAAGATCCTCCTCCACATTCTTTAAGGTCCAGACGCACCAAAACGACTTCAGGGAACTAGCAGTGTCAAAAGCCCCCTGCTATGTTGCCTTATGTGGCCTGTGTCTCATCCAAAAAAGTTGTACATGAACACACGGCAAAGACTACAGCTAACAGCCAACCAGTATGTATGTTCTGGACCTGTGTGAAAGGAAATAACTCTCCACAGCAGCAGACGGCAGTTGTCTGTAATCTTCATTCTAAAAGGGAAACCCAAAGACTGTCTTGATGATAATTGCCAGTTAGCACATTAACAACCCAATCCAATGTTGAAAGAACAGAGCATATTTACCATGTGCCAGTGAATAATAACACAAACCATCAGGAAATGTTTCTGCTATAGAGCTCAGTGGATTAAGAAAAAATATCCGACCTTATGGAACAAGCTTGTTTTGGTCTCACTCCCTCTGGACTTTAGCTCTTTGTTTACTTTCCTCACTTCCATTTCTCTTCTCGTGCCCCAAGTTTAACTGCCAATCAGAGTGATTTCATTCACCGACAGGCTCTGATGTCACTGATTGAATATGCTGCATTGGCCGAAAAAACACCAATGGGGCCAACAAGGGGCAACTGTGTGGGACACACTGCACAGACAAGGGCGACAAACACTTACCGACGGCGCAACATTGACCGACACCTGACTATTGACTAGGTGTGTCTGGGCCTTTAGTGAAAAAGTCCAACACATGCAGCACATCAAGGCCAGGCACTAATTCAAAATTAGAAGAGATGCAGTAAAGCTCTGATACACCTTGTTGCTTTAAACAGCCGAACTCAGACATAACATGACTCTTGCTTTCTTATACAGTATAGTATATAGTCAGTAGTACGTAGTTCATCCTTCCTGTTCCAATGGACTCACTGAACCAAGTCAACATGAAAAAAATGGGAGGGAAAAATGATGGAAAATGCTGACTGAACAAAGACACAATGTGCAAGTTACACAAATATTACCTCTTAATTTAACTAACACCTCAATTAATACAGCTTGTATGCACCAGTATGTGCACCATATCTTTTGTTTTTGGCTTTGGCCTAGAAGTTGGTGAGATTTAGGAGGGATTTTCATGTTTGATTAATTGGAAAGTAACCCATTTTCTATGTGTTCCTATATAATGTAGTATCTGACTTGGGGATGTAAGTGTGTATTGAGCATAATATGACACAAACTCTGGTGCTGCAAGGATGAACTGATACATGCAATACAAGTTATGTTTTCAATATCCACATGTATTGTCCCAGGCCTGTTAAAAACCTATAAACCTGCATTTCTGTGGTAAGATAGTGGGAACCACACTCCACCTTGTTGTTTGTTTATTCTCATGTGCCCATTCAGACTTGACACGTGTATGAAGTGTTGCTGTTCTCTGCAGGTGCTGTCTGATATGACCATACTCCAGCGGAGGATCCCCCCTAGTTTCAGAGACCCTGCCAGTGCCCCTCTGAGGAAACTCTCTGTTGACCTCATCAAAACTTACAAGCACATCAATGAGGTATGATTCATACCGGGAGCAACACCACAAACACACACACACACACACACACACACACACACACGCACACACACTTACACAGGTATGTGTTGGTCCTTGGACTTTTCTTGTTTTATTTAAAGTCTTTGTTAGATTTTCAGAGTATCTGCATATTTTGCTGGGATCAAGCCAAATCTGAGATGAAGCTTTAGGCTCTTTTCCACTGTACAAAAACCCCCGCTTACATCAGGCTTGTTAATGTAATGGGAAAGGTAACAATCAGCATTCACACCTGGGTCAAATGACTCTGCAGCAGTCACGGGTATTTATTGGCTCTGGCTCTGATCAGCATTGATGCAATACAACACCCAGGTGAATGCAATGATTTTAGCCCCTTTATCAGGGAGATGCAATGACATGCCACCACAAAATACCGCCATCTTGCCCAAGAAGCGCTCAAACATCAATCCAAATTAGTCTGCATTGAGTTTGTAAGAGAGACTGAATAAGTAAGAGATGCACAAGAAGAAGTAACCACCTTAAAGTTTTCACTGACCGTCATGCTACTTTCTACTGTTTACTAACCTGTCTGTGACCCCCCCCCAAAAAAAAAAAAAAAAAAAAAACCCCACACACACAGAAAGGCTGCTGCAGAGCCGTGTACACAGCTCTGGTCTACTGGCAACACGAAAAGAGTCTATAGCCTATTTTTAGTGAGTTTACCTGTGTTTTAACTCATGTACTAATTATGGTGGAAATGTGGTATTTGTCAAAAATAATTCTCTGTTATATTGACATATAAAAAGAAGTAACCACTGTAAAGGTTTCACAGGCCTCCATGCTGCTTTCTACTGTTAACTAACCTGTTTTCCATCTTATCTGTAAAATTGAACGTCACACACACACACACACACACACACACACACACACACACACAGAAAGGCATACTCATCTGCTCCAGAGCTGTTTACAGTACACAGCTCTGGTCTACTGGCAGCAGGAAAGGAGTCTACAGCCCATTTTTAGTGGGTTTACCCGTATTTAAAAAAACTTGTAAAAACTACTTTTGGTGGAAAGGGGCATATGTCAGAAATACTTTGTTGTTTATCACCTTGGGCTCTACTGTTTGGGGCTGGAAGCAGGGGTGTATAGAAGAGGCATAAAGTAAATGCTACTCAGTATTAGCATCCTGACGGAATCAGCTTTGGCTCAGCACTGAACTAAAATATACTAAAACATATATTTTCAATAGAGTCACACTAAAATTGCTGTTAAACAGCTTCCAAATACAAATGTCTGTTTCCTCACTTAAGCCTTAACCACTGGTAATGTAACCTTAACATCCAAAGAAAAACAGGCTGAAATAATGATACTTACTAGTACACAGGTGCTTTGGGGTTCTTTAGAGGCAGAGCTGGGAACCTAATGTGTTGTGTCAATCCACAGGTGTATTATACTAAGAAGAAGCGGCGGGCCCAGCAGGTCCCTCCAGAGGACAGCAGCACCAAGAAGGAGAGAAAAGTGTACAACGATGGCTATGACGACGACAACTATGACTATATTGTCAAAAATGGAGAAAAGTGGCTGGACCGCTATGAGATAGATTCGCTGATCGGGAAGGGCTCCTTCGGACAGGTGAGGTCAACAAAAGAAATTCCAGTATGAAAACTGAGTCCACAGTTATTGTTGGTTTCTAAAATCTTCCCCTCAGACCATCATGGTTCCTTATAAACACAAACAGTTGGAGCTGTCGTCACCATCAGTATTAAGAACCACTCCTCTCAAAGATCTCTTCTTCAAATGGTCTGATTTGAGCAACAGACCAAACAATGCATGTGTGTACAAATGGCATCAAATTGCAGTTGATTTGTTTGATGTCTCAAGCGGCACCTAAAGTCAGTTACAAGTTTTTCTCAGTGAATTGCCACCATATTCTGTACCTCACTCAACATGACAGGGCACAGCCTGTGACACATTATGTCCCTGTCTAATGAAGAAAGCATATGTTCCTATATGGCATGAGATGACAGACTGTGTTGATGTGTGTCTGCAGGTGGTGAAGGCCTACGACCACCACGAGCAGGAATGGGTTGCCATAAAGATCATTAAGAACAAGAAGGCATTTCTAAACCAGGCACAGATTGAACTACGCCTGCTGGAGCTCATGAACAAGCATGACACTGAGATGAAATATTACATAGGTAAGAAGGACCACACACACACACACACACACAATACAGTGAGGTTTGAGAGTACAGGGGTCAGATAAAACACATGTACAACCTCACAGGTGCAGCTCTGTTTATACCACACTGGGTCAAACAAAGAGAGATCCAAGTATTCATTGTGTCACATCTCCCAGTATTGCAAAGATACTCACCCTGCATTGCCCGGGGGCTGCTTTTGCGAAATGGCAGGAGGTCAGGGGCCAGTCCCGCACATGTGCACAGGGACGTTCCAAGGATTTGAGGACATTTGGGGCTTAGCCCTGAAGTCTGTCAGGGGATCCAGGGGATCCTCCCCTGGCACTTTTTTGATTAACAAGCTCTATTTTAATGCTTTTTTCTATGCACTCTGGTACCTTAAGTTGCTTTCACACTACCATGCAGTAACTCACAGCCTTTGGTCATTTCAACAAGGGGAAGGTAGGGGAAGCGGCAAGGGCAATGGGGGTATGAAGCAGTTGTCACCCATGTGCACAGATTTTGCTGTGCTGCATAGAGTTCACTGTGTTGAACTTCTGGTGGTAAACACCTGACTTTGAACAATCAAATAGAAGGGGGCAGGCATTAAGGAGGCAGAAAGACAACAAGATGGAGAAGCTGATAATGTTGGTTTCTGAATACCAAGAGTTGTACAATGCAGCGCTGGCAACTGGTAAGGACAACCACAAGAAAACCTGGGCCTGTGATAACATGTCCACCAAACTTTAGATGGCTGATAAATTGTCCAAATATGTAGAATTATCTGGTTATATTAGTGATTTCCACTGTCTTATTACAGTATGTTGTTATTTACATGCAGGTCACGGGAGGCACAGGTTCACAGTGCCAAGCTGAAACCCTAGATATAACATGAAACCCCAAAAAAACATAACTCTTTTTGCTTTCAAAATGCAGCAATAAATTGTATAAAAACGAAAAGGACTCGTATGGTTAGTTTAACTCAACAACTTTAGTGTAATTAAATTAAATCAAACTCAAATTAACAAGCGTCCGGCTCGGATGTTTCACTCAAAGCCATTCGTTAAAAGGAAATAATTTATTTGCTGTGGAAAGAAGGCAACATAATGTGGAATTATAGGTTAAACAATCTTTGCTTCCTTTAATTTAGTTTGGATAACAGTAGTAGCCTAATAGTAGCTGCAGCAGCAACAGCGTTAGTTGCCAACAGCTATCTTGTTTTTATTTCTTTATTACCTCCGCCAAGGAGGTTATGTTTTCACCAGCATTGGTCTGTTTGTTTTTTTGTCTGTTTGTTTGTTTTTCTGCAAAATAACTCAAAAAGTTCTGAACGGATTTTGATGAAATTTTCAGGAAAGGTTGACAATGGGACAAGGAACAGATGATAAAATTTTGGTGGTGATCAGTTGAAGCGAAGTGGATAAAATAATAAAAAGCCGGGAAATCCGAGCTGCTTGGCAGAGGTCTGCGCTCTCCAAGTGCTTTTCTAGTTACAGATATGCGACGTTATTTGGCCATGGTGATCGCCGCTTGCTGTTGGTTTGCAGGACTTCTGTTTTTCTGCTGATGTTGTTTTTTTTATCTAAGTCCACTGTCTTGGTTCATCATGTCAGAGGTAGTGAGTTTTTGAGTATAGATATTTTGTTTTTGCATCTTCAGCACCAAGGACAGCGCTTAAAGTGATTTTGTTATAACCGCTGCCTGTAACAGGCTCGGGGACATCTTCAGCACCAAGGACATCGCTTAAAGTGATTTTGTTATAACCTCTGCCTGTAACAGCCTCGGGGACATCTTCAGCACCAAAGACAGCGCTCAAACTAAGGTAGTTCTTAGGCCTGTTTCCATCGCAGGAACTTCGGGGTAATTTTATGGGGCCGGGGCCGTTGGTGCGTGTCTCCACCGCAGGAACCACCCCCGAAGGACAGAGTTCCAGAACTTTTACAGGGGCTAAACAAGTCCCTGCCTCGGAGTAGGTACTCAGAACGGCCCCGAGAAACTCCTGGCTGGGGCTTGGGGATTACTTGGTGCTGATTGGATATACTCAAGACGGGATGTGACGTCAACAGAAAGCGGCAAAATAGCCGGCNGTTGCTATGTGTGGTATTTATTCAGTTTTGGGAAATCACAATGTCTAGAAAGCATCAGCTGACAGGGACAGCTCACAACAGCAGCAAAGCTAACATCAGGACGTCATCTGTTAAAAGCCTCCCGTTGTCGGATATGACATGAAACTACTCCAGTCAGCTCAATCATGTTTTAACTAAGACATCCGCTGGGAAAAAAAAAAATTCACGGACCGTTTATTGAGTTACTGAGTATTACAGACACCGCTAAGGGCTAACAGCTAACGGCGTCCCTGCGTCCCTACGTCCCTACGTTGCCCTGGTCAAAATGGTCGCGCAACGATTACGTCACATCCAGAGCCCGGTAACTTTACAGGAACCTTCCTCCTACTCCGCTCTCTCAGTGGAAACACGGCAGTTGAGAGGGCCGAGCGAGAGGACGTTCCTGTAGTACTTCCTGCCCCCCAAATAGTACCAGGAACTTCTTCAGTGGAAACGGGCCTCTTGTCTGCTTTTGTCATGTGGTGAATTCTACTGTTGGCCTCCTTATGAAAAAAATGTAATAAAATTTGCATTTGTTAGACCTTCTTAATGTTTTATTTGTGTGTAGCTTATGGCAGCCAGTCAGCAGCCTAGTGAGTGGCGATGTGCGATGCGCTATACAGCAGGAAAAAAAAATACAATGATGTCACTCATTCATTCATTCAGTTGGCAGCCTGGCGCCCCCTACTTAAAACATCTTCCCGTGTGTGGGGAATACCAGGATGTGTTATCCAAATAAGGGCATGTACATCACATATAGCAGATGATGTGATTTCTCGTCGATGAGATAAACGCAACTGTCCTCACAGTCCGCGCATAGAGACATTGCAGCTGTTCAGTGGTACCGCTGCTCTGCGTTTACTGAAAGGGGGAAGTTGCCTGATCCCCCCTGAAATGTAACTTTATTGGATTTTTGGGAGGGCGGACTAATGGGATTCAAATACTAGGTCGGACCTTTGGGAATTTCAAGAATTGTAAATCTAATTATTTTTGTATTACATTAAGCAAAGATATGAGAGTTTGTTACACATAATGTATAGCCTGGTAATCAGAATCAGAGACTATTGATCCCTGGTGGGAAATTCTTGTTACATAAAGCAAAGATATGAGTATTTCTGTACTTGCTTCTGTTTGTATCTGCCAGTGCCTGCTTTTTCCCAGTAATGGTTTTTATTACAATAAATGTACACCTTTAAATTAAGCTGTATATGTGTCTTTTTAAGGAAAAGGATAACTAGCCTATTTTAAAAACAATGAATCGCCTAACACATAACACAATAAAACAAGATTATTGTGGAACTCAAAATGTTAACTGTACTGTTATTAGTCTATGCACATTAGATCATTAGTAACATTATATGTAACACAATAAACCAAAGTATATCAGTAGGTGTTTCCTTAAGTCTTTCTGATAGTTTTTACTAGCCTATATACTACAACAGTATAATAAAATCCTGAAATTATGGCTTTTAGTTTTGGTGTGCCACCCCAAGATTTTAAGTGGCCCCATCTGGCTACCCCTATGAAACATTTCTGGAGGCGCCCCTGGCTTTCCGCACTTCCGTGCCAGTGTGGCTGCAAACTTTATTTATTTTCTACAAGCTTCATTTCGTTTGTGTTTTGATTAAGGATGGGCACCAAAACCCGGTACTAAATTAGCCCCAGGGCTAAATTATCAAAGACCGTAGTACTGATAAGCGCTAACGGCATCGATTCTTTTATCGGTACTTTTACACAAGTTGGTTTAATACATTATCATCCTGCAGCCTCTGCTCTGCACTCTGTGCCGGCGCTTATCTCCACATACACACATCCACACACCTACACGACACGGTAACCGGTGAACAGCCGAGAGGCCGCGGTGGAAACGAAGTGAAGAACACTCAAAAATGACTCGAGTTGACGGCAGCTACACTCGTTACTGTGAGTGACATTAAACCTTAGCGAGTAAGAAGCCAATAATTTATCAATACATGTGCTCAGCAAGCATGTAAACATTTAGACAGGGATATTTAATATGCTCCGTCCACAGTCTCTCGATCACCGTCACTAACGTTTTGTCTTACACGCTGATTTAGACAGCACGCTAGTTCAGCTAATAGCAAATTCATACTAATAAGCTCAAATGACAGCTGTCTGTATGTAGACTAACTTAGTTTGACACTTATCGCAAAATACTTTTAAACTTAGCTGCTGGCTGAGACAAACAGCCCTTACTCCCTACACCAGCACTGTTACCAGCCAACAAGCTGGCGGAGCCAAATGTAGGGCACACGCCGAATCATCTACGTCATCAGCCTGCTTTGAATACATTTTCCTGAACTTTGAGGTGAGGTGGAAACGCAAACCACACAGATTACCAGGAATTCTTTTACCTAGGTAAATAAATTCCTGGAAATAAAAGTTCCTGGAAATGGTGGTGGAAAGGGGGCTTATGTTCACCATCACTCTGGACCCACTGCTTCATTATTTTGACTTGTGACATTTAACTCTGTGGAACTAGTAAAGAACCTCAGCAACTCATTTAATTGGTACATAAAAAGATATGTGCAATATGTGACTTATAAAGCAAAAAAACAGTTGAGTGGTGTTGGCATAATATACCCAGCTCATGGGATGGCATGTGAGCCATCTCAATGACAACTAAGAAACTTTAATCCACCAGTGAAGACTATGGGATGTTACTGAAAGCTCAAAAAAGGCTAGTAGGGACTTAGAGTTTCTCTGACAAAAAAGAAGTAATGCAGATGAAGTTAGTTTTAAAATTCTGTTTGAATAGGTGAGCACATACCACGATGATACAACAGAAAGGCTGAGCTGTTTGAATCAGTGTTGGATAAATGAGGTCTCCAGTCACCTCTAGTGTGAATTCCAAATCAGAATGAATTATGACAGAACACATTTGATGACCATTTATCTCATCTTTGATACGAAATGTAATAACTCAGGAGCTTTGGGAATTTAAATGGTATATACATCTGTTTGGAATTTTTAAGGAAAATGTGACAAGAAATGATTTTAATGTTGCCCAGTACTCTGTTGGCTGACCTTTTCCTTGTTTGAGTTTATCGCTTAACCTTTCTCCTTGTCTCCCCTCTGTCTCCGTGTGTGTTTGTCTGTCAATCTGTCTCTGTGCAGTCCACCTGAAGCGTCACTTTATGTTTAGGAATCATCTCTGTTTGGTGTTTGAGTTGTTGAGCTACAACCTGTACGATTTGCTGAGGAACACCAACTTTAGAGGAGTCTCTCTCAACCTCACCAGGAAATTTGCACAGCAGCTCTGTACAGGTGGGTGCATGGAAACACTAATGTCACATGTGATTTGTAGCTTGTTGTCTGCCCCCAAGTGGATGAAAAAATCAGGCAAGGAAAAATATTGTAGGTCAATTGCCATTCAGTAAGACTGAGGACATAATTAATAATTGTGGAAAAGTTGGTCAGGATGGTCTTTGACAGTTGCTTATACCATAAATGCAGGTTTTCATATATATACATGTATAAACTCAGAGAGAGATAGAGATAGAGATAGACAGAGAGAGAGAGAGAGAGAGAGAGAGAGAGAGAGAGAGAGAGACAAGCGCAAGAGACTGGGAAGCCTTTGGTCCTGGCATTCATGATGATGCCACCTGATGTCCTCTATCCTTTCAAACACTGCTGAAAACCAAGTACACCTCCTCATGTCAGCGACACTCCCTGATGGCAGTGGCCCCCCAGTGTCACCCTGGCCTTCAAATTCCCCAGACCCCAATCTGATCGATCATCTGTGGGATGTGCGGATACCCCCGAGGTACCCCTGATCCACGGTGGGGCGGACTTGGCGCTGACCCGTTGAGGCATGAACACAGGACCTCTGGGGCTGTTCTGTGGTGTCTGGCACCAGGGTTTTGGGATGCATCCTTTGATTCCTGTGGGTTGTGAGGTGGGGTGCCAGCACATCCCACAGAGGATCAATCAGATTGGGATCTAGGGATTTCGGAGGCTAGGGTTACACCACCAGCTCTGTGTCATGTTCCTCGGGTCATTCCTCAGCAGTTTCTGCAGTATGGCATGGTCCATTGCCCTGCTGGGGGAAACACTGCCATCAGGGAGTGCTGTTACCATGAGGGGGCGTATTTGCCCTGTAATGGTGTTTGGGTGGGTGGAGCGCATTAAGTGGCATCCACATTAATGCCAGGACCCAAGGTTTCCCAGCAGAGCATTGCATTGTAACACACTTCACCAGCTGGTGGTTTTAATATTGTGGCTGATGGATGTACATACTGTTTCAGTTATCATCAGATATAACCAGTGAAGAGGATGTTCCAGATGATAAAAGTAAGAATGATGGTCTTTTTTGTCCACAGCGTTATTATTCCTGGCCACTCCGGAGCTGTCAATCATCCACTGCGACCTGAAACCAGAGAACATCCTGCTGTGTAACCCCAAGAGATCTGCCATCAAGATAGTTGACTTTGGATCCTCCTGCCAGCTTGGACAGAGGGTGGGCAGCATCCACACAAATGTTAAAACACATGCACCTCCCAAATATGCCTGTCAGAGGACATTTATTAGTGAACTTCCTATAAAATAATTAATTATAATTGCCTCTTACATGTGCTTCCTGGTGACCCTCATCATGAGGGTTTAGAGAATAAATGAATGAAAGATGAATAATGTAACATTCATATATGTCTCAGTAAACACTGAAATCAAACATTGATGAGGGTTTTTTTTATAATGTCATTTGATCTTTTTAGAGTTAATGCAGTCTAAAATTCTGCATTTCTGTCAGTTAATTAACCTTACATTGTCAGCAATGTTTAATGTACCTGCTGTGTAGTCAGGTGAGCTTTTGTGTGAAGGGTTAATTTGCTGAACAGCAGTAACAGAGTGTGGTTGACTGGCTATACTGCCGCTCCTAACAGTGGGCAGCTACTGAAACCACAGGCAACACCGACACAAGAGTCATTTGACTTCATCTTTGTTTAACCTATAAATGACGAGTGCTTTAGAGCTGTTACTGATGCAACATTTGCTCTGCAGCGTAGGTGAATAGGTTAGACATGAGCAGATAGAAAGAAAAGCTTCAGGGTGTAACACATATAGGTGCTGAGTCACTGAACTCTTCTCCACTTCCTCTCAGATCTATCAGTACATCCAGAGCAGGTTTTACCGCTCTCCTGAGGTCCTGTTGGGAATGCCATATGACCTGGCCATCGACATGTGGTCTCTGGGATGCATCCTGGTGGAGATGCATACAGGAGAGCCTCTCTTCAGTGGTTCCAATGAGGTAAAAGCAACAGCACCATAAATGTATTAATTAAGTAGGGCTGGAAGATGATTCAGTATTAACCTGTATCCACGTTCTCAATTGATCCAGCATGGTGTTAGGCTGTTGTTTGCTGGGTTGTAGCTCTGACATGAGCCACAGTATACTTTTCTGCTACATTTGACAATTCACTAAGTGAAGTGTGTCACAAAACATCATAGCTGGTAGTGTAGAATTGTTAAATGCTATTTATTATTATTTATTTAAGTCTAATTATCTAATATTAGACATCACTGATAAAAACACATATATTTTTCTTGTTGACATCTCTTCCCTCTCACCTCTGCATGTTCCCTGGAGGACACAGATTTAAATAGTCAGAGGGTTTGTATGAGTGTATGAGTACACACAGGGATTCTGTGTATCTCCTCCACTCTCAGAGTCAGTATCCTGAATGGATTCAGCTGAATTCTTGTCTCACTCAGGAGATGCGTTGCAGCAGCATATTTGTGGAATGTTGCTACAAAGAGCTGACACACAACTGTAATTCTGCCTTAAGGGCTCATTTATGCTAAACATTAGATATGGAGACATACGGAGCCTTTTTTTCCGTACTCTGCGTTCATTTTGTCCTTCGTGCACGTTTTCTGAAAGCTTACAGATACAGACAAAATGAGATCCTGGAGGCAGTATAGCATAGGTCAAGCAAGATATGAATGTAGACCAAGACATTTAAATAATGGGGTGATGGAACGAATTGGTAATATAATAAAAAGAATTTCCCATCCACGTCAGGATGTATATAATGGCCGCATAAACCACCACTGTCTACAACGGGGCCTCTGTTTAAAGGTGCAACCTCCTCCACTGTCACCTCGTTTGTTGTTGTGGCTATGTCTTCTAGTGCCACTTATTGGCTGTATCTGTGCCATCATAAAGGACGCATGGAAGTATGAGGAAAGGGGACATTTACAACATTTAAAACTGACGTATATATTTTTGTATGAAAAGGGAATATAAATAATCCTTAAAACAGGATTTATACTTCTGCACAGAATCGATGCCACACCTACGGCGTAGGCCGTGTATAGAACTGACGCGCAACTACATATTCACCTTTAGTTGGCTTTACACAGAGCCTACGCAAAAGGGCTATGCTGTTGTTAGCATTTATACCTGTGCGGTGGCGTGTCTGTTCGCTCTGTAGTAACATCTCCAAAACACAAGTTGGAAGTCGGATTTCTGCAAAGGGCTGCAAAGTTTGACTGATTGAAAACACACATTAAACATGACTTTATAGTGATAATTTCAAACACAAGTACACAAATCAGCTCCATTATAACTCACAAACTTCACAAACACAGTGCTTGTCTTTTGCTGGACATGTTTTCCCCACAAATACAACAGGCTATGGCATTTTACATTGTATAAATTAATCTAGCGGCTAGCTTAAGTTTTTCTTTACTATCTCTACTGGGGACTTTGTTGTCTTCACAACTTATTGTTTCTTATCTGTGAAACAAAAGTAAATACAATTTTTGTGTCCACTGAGGGAAATGGTTTTCAGCTTACAGAAATAGACAGGAGGTCTGCGTTGCCACAGATTCAATGCAGAAGTATAAATCCAACTTACTAAATCCACATGTATGTACACAATACAAAGACTAATTGTGTGTGTGTGTGTGTGTGTGTGTGTGTGTGTGTGTGTGGGTGTGTGTGTGTGTGTGTGGGTGTGTGTGTGTGTGTGTGTAGGTTGACCAGATGAATAAGATTGTGGAGGTCCTGGGAGTCCCACCCAGCCACATGCTGGATGCAGCTCCTAAAGCCAGGAAGTACTTTGACAAGCTGTCAGATGGCCTGTGGACAGTGAAGAAGAACAAGGACATCAAGAAGGTATTTAATTTCACATGCATGTACAGTTTTTATTTTAAAAAAAAGTCACCTTTCACCTTCAGCCTTGTGTCTTCCAACTGCTGCTGGTGACATGATGCTCAAGAATCCAGTGTGCTAGGGTGGCCTCAAACCCACCAGGTGGAGTGTGTGCCTCATGTAGGCTGATAGCTTAGCAGCAGCCTGAGTTCAATTCCAACCTGTGGTCCTTTGCTGTATGGCATCCCATTCTCTCTCCCCCTTTCATGTCACTCTGCAACTGGTCTATAACAGGGGTGTCTTTTTTGAATGGGGGGCAGATTAGTATGTGGTGAAAATACCTGGGAGCCAGTTGCTTCTTAAATCATATGCAAGAAAAAAAAATCCTGTACAAATGACATAAACACAACTGTTTCATCTTAAAGTAAAAAAGTGTTACACTTTCCACTGCTCCTGAAAGTTGTGCCGCTCATGGTCAACTTCAAGCTTCTTGGCTGTGGCCATGTCTGCTACCCAGGAGGAAGTATCTGGTGTTAGGTAATTCTTTGTTTGCTGGTGTGCTGTCTGTTTATGAAAACACATTAGTTTTGCCTGGGTAGTTCCTACTTGGTGCATATCTACAAACTGTGATAGTCTAGCCATCCTGAGGTAAATGGGAAAAAAAATGTGAAGTGATCTTGCTTGATTAACCAATATTGTGTCAATCATATGGTATATTTTGAGAAGACAAGCCGAGGCCCGTTTAGATTTAGTCTGCGGGCCACAACTGGCCCCCGGGCTGGACATTGGAAATACCCGTTCTATAAAAAAGGTAAAAGCCATAAAATGTGTTAATTGTACCAGTTATTGTAAACAACATACATAACAGCTGCATTTGTAAACAAAATACCTCTTAGTGTGAAACAATAGTGGGCAGCATGGGAATGAAGTCACTGTGATGTGTGGCTCTACTCCAACTGAAGCACATGCTGCTATTACAAGTCTTGAGTGAAAGTGAGAAGTACTTAATTGAAAAGATGTTTAGATGTTGCAGATGTGTTGTGAAGAGTGTAAAAGTTAAGAGTACGAATTCCAACTGTGCAAACAGTAGACAGGAGTTTTCATTGGGAACTAGTTCCTGTTGAAGGGAAAGAATAAGTGAACTGTCCACAACCAAGTATGTGGATTATTAGGACATTGGTTGTTGTGCATTTTAATTCACCTTTATTGTTTTTGTGGAAGCAAAAGTCTCAGTGTCCATTAGTTTGAAACCCCAGCAATGTGTTCAAAACAAAAAAGTGTACCCACAGTATTTAAAACAGTATGGGCCCTATTTAGATGGCCTAAAGCGGGCGGTGGAGGGCGCAAAATCCCTGTCGCAAGTGTCATTGCTATTTAGATGCAGGCGCAGTTGTCATTTTCACGCCCTGCGCCCTCGTCATCTAACTAGCAAATGAACTTGCGCTTCTCTGGGTGTGTTGGTCTAAAAATGAGGAGTGGTCAGGCGCAGTCATGGTGCATTGCTAGTTAGATGACGTAAAAAGCAAATGCGCCAGTGACCAACAAAAACCTGGTCTAAAGTCAACGGCGCAGTATTTCGCTGTTAAACAAGTTAGTAATATGCGTCTCTAGGCGGGTGCACAACGCGCGTGCACTCTGCTCAGACACACACGGAGCAGCCACACATATGCAAAAGATAACAAATAAAAATATGATTACAATGTGAAAGGTTATTATTGTGCACATTAAAATATTTATCAGAAACACGTCTTAATGGTCAGTCATTAATCAGAATGCATCTATGAATCTAATCGCAGTAATGATTTTCATCATAATTTGTAATAATGACAAATGAAGTTGTGAAATTATCTGACCAATCAATCATTTTTTTTGATTGAAAACCAAAGCCCACACAATGCATTTATTTTAACATGTTATACTAGGCTACATTATATTATATTATTATATTGTTATCTGAGTGTAGAGAGGACACACATGCAAATAAGAGGCAGAACACAGCTCTAGGAAACATGCGAAAACAATTAACAAATGTGGGTGGGGGAGAAAACGCTGAACAGGTCCTAGCTGCAGGATCAGCACCTTGGGGAGTTCCGCCGCAGTCCTGACAGCTGTGCTCTGTTATATGATGAAAACAGGTTTGAATAATATTCCACAGATATTTAGTAAGATCTTTCTTGTATTAGTGATCCCACGCCTGCTTTACCTCGGGGAGCTTGGGTGCCTGTTTGCTGTCCCTGTAGATCTGGTTCTGATGGGCCTTCACCTCCCGCACGAGGAGATCCGTCTCCTCAGCTGTAAAACGCTCACTCTTTCCAGTTGCTAGGTCCGCCATCTAACTAGCTCTCCACCATGCGCTCCAATCGCACCTCTTTTAAAGGGAATGAGGGGTGACACTCTGATTGGCTTATTGAATAATACGCCCAAAACACACCCATGACTAATTCACAGAGTAAGTCCAACCCTTTTAGACTCTCCGCCATGGTGCACAGTCTGAAAACGCGCTGTCTAACTAGGAAGTGACTGGGACACGCCCATGCGCCGCACGCCTGGCGCTTCGCGTTTTAGACCATCTAAATAGGGCCCTATGAGTTTATGGGAAGTGCAAATATCTGCATGTCCCTCACTGCGTGTGTATGGTGGTAATGGGAGTTGATGTAGGATCCTGAAGTCATATTTTTCTGTATCTAAATATTGGTGTGTTTTATGTGTGTTTTCCAGGAGTATAAGCCCCCAGCCACACGGCGTCTTCATGAGATTTTGGGTGTAGAGACTGGGGGCCCAGGGGGGAGAAGGGCAGGGGAGCCAGGACATGCCCCTTGTGACTACCTGAAGTTTAAAGGTAACCCAACAGTTTGTATTGATCTGCAGGGACAGACACCAAAAGTGACTGGGTCATATTTATATTTCCCAGATGTCTGTACATGGATTAAAATACAGCCAATATGGCAGTTATGGATTAGTTTAAGTGATGATGAAAAGTCCCCTGAATATTTGGAAATTACCTATATGAACATTACAAACAGAGAACTTGCTGGTAGCAGGCTGCATTCTAGAGAATCCATCAGTGTCAATGTGCAACATTTACAGCTGGGAAAAAGACGCAGGAAATGATGTCCAAACTTTTCCCTTTAGTTGTTCTCCAAAATACTGTAAATTCACTAATAAAGGCTAGGGTGGAATTACTCGTACCTTAATGTCTCACGTGATGAATTCATTCTAATGTATAATGCATACACTTTATTTGGAAGTCTCATTCAAACACCCGTGAGAGCTGCTTTTTTTATCTGCCAGGAGTCAGGGCCTGTTCAAACTAGTGTGTCACAGTAGCAGTCACAATGTGAAAGATTGGCCGCGGAAAACAGTCAAAAGTGTGGCTTCACCTTGTAAAAGAAAAAGACAACAAGGCAAAGTGCAATGCAAGTGGGAGTTCATTATCTGCAAGTCAATTTGCATGTCAAATCTGACTAAACATTTAAGGCAGCATAGCATCGATGTTAACCGTGTACCGTGTTTGATGTCTTGCGGTCTCTGAGTCCAAGTGTTTCGGCCTCAGCCTGCACCGGCACATTGCAAGCACCTGTAGTAGTGCCAGAGACAGCAAGCTGTGACACACTGTTCACTTTGGCATTAGAGGGAAAGATGACCAATGTGCACTGCTACTGAATGCACTTTGCTTCCAGCAGTTTGAGTGTGGGTTTCCTTCTGTAATGTTGGCCGCCTACCACAGGGCGTCACTGCTGCTGCCCCAGTGTAATATACACCAATCAGCCAAAACACTAAAACCCCTGGTGGGTGAAGAGTATAACACTAATCATCTTGTTACAACACAATGTTCTGCTGGGAAACCTTGGGGACTGGCATTCATGTGGATGTCACTTGATGTGCTCTACTCACCCCCCCCCCCCCCCCCCCCCCCCCCCCCTCCCCCCCTCGTGGCTGGGCCTCCCCCCGC